>NC_016089.4:40082435-40303724 GCF_000004515.6 Glycine max | reverse complement strand
AGAGGGAAAGCAGAGTGGGTGGGGAAGAAGGAAAGGAGGGGCGGATGCAAGTGGGATGGGAAAAGTCCTGAAACTTTTCCTCCTGGAGACGGGCCAAGCCGGCGGCGTGCACCATTGTCAGAGGTTGCAATGCTTGGACTTCACGGCGAATAGCAGGGTCAAGCCTGGAAATGAAACAGCTGAGGAGCGAGGAAGGGGATAGACCTGTGATTCGATTCGCCAAGGCTTCAAACTGCGTAAGGTAATCGCTTACTGATCCTTTTTGTGTTAATTTGAATAACTGGCCTGTGGGATCCTCGTAAGGGGACTGAGCAAACCTAGCTTCAATTGCTTGCAGGAAGCCGGTCCATGTGGGTAGCTGGTGGTTTCTTGCCATCCACTGGAACCAGGCAAGCGCGGGTCCGTCCATATAAAAAGACGCGATCGTGAGACGTTCGGAATCAGGAATGGAGTGGTATTCAAAGAACTGGGAAATCTTGAATACCCAGCCGGATGGGTCCGTGCCATCAAACCGAGGTACGTCCAACTTGAGTCTGTGGGGCTGAATTGGGTGGGTTTGTATTGCAGGGTTCGTCGAAGAAGATGAAGGTGAAGGAGTGTGGTGAGGGGTATTCTCCAGAACCGCCACGCGATTGAGGAGGTCATCGAGTTTGCCGGTGATGTGCAGGTGACTTGAAGTAAGCTTGGCAAGAGCTTCCTCCAGCCGATCCAAGGTGGTTTTCGAACGGGTTGAGTCTGCCATGCTTGGAGTGCTCAATGAAAGCACCAAGTTGTTGTGACCCTACACTTAGCCTAGAATTCGAGGTTCTAGGGACCTCCAGAAGAGTAAGGAAAAGGAAGGGAAAATTGCTTGTATTATTCACTATCCATCAGAATTACATAATTGTCTATTTGTAAGCCTTTTCATATAAATTCTAGAATGAAATAGAAGATACAATTCTAACGGTTTTTGGCTTTTATGCCTTGAAGGAAAGCTGGAAAAATGCTGAGAATCCTTTCTAACGGTCCAGGATCTTTGGAGAAATGCTTCTGGATGGTGATGACCTGGCTCTTGATGCTTACTAGGATTATTTTGCCACATAATCCTCCAAGTATTTTGGTTTAATGCTTCTTCTCTTTCCTTTTGTAATTTCTGCGTTGTGCCCTGTTTCTCTGTTCATATCAATTATCAATATATTTTGTAGTATAATATAGCTTGTTTTGAGTGGTATTAAGCTTCATTTTCTTAAACAAAATCATATTTGAATTTTGTGGATAAAAAAAATAATTAAGAGAAATTCTACTAAAATGGTTAATTAAATTCTTTAACAAAGATTATATTCATCAACAAAGTTAATATTTTTTTATGAATAAATGTTAATTATTTGTTTAGTTTATTATTACGAATGACATTTTAACAAGAAAAATATTATAACTAAACGTACTTAGAACTTGAAAAAAAAAATTCCTTTCGAGAGAGATTCGATTTAGCCATACGAAGAATTGAATACTGATAAATAGGAATTAAATCATTTTAATGAGAGTGACTAAGGATATAAATTATTATCTAATGATAATTAATTATAATTACAATTTCAAGATTTTGATAGTGTGTCCAACTGCATTAATACTAATTCTAATCCGATCACCTCAGATACATCATCTATTCATTTCAGTACAATAAATTGAAATCTCTAATTTGAAAAGTAAAACCGTTCGATCTGTATTCTCCCAACTAAATATATTCGATAAAGATTATCAGCACTATCTCTTTTCTCTTCTTGAGAAGTACATTTCACACACTTTATATGCGACTAGCCAAACAATATATATTTATCAGTTATTTCAAATTACTCTTTTTTCATTTTTTTTATATACTTGATTTTTCTTGACCATCTAACTATCTCAATTTCCTTTAAAAAAAAATTACCTCAATTTAAAAATAACCATATATCATTTAAAAACATTTATTTATTATGGATTATAATTATAATAATCTAAATAAATATTTACCTTGCATAGATTAAAATTTTAAAATACTAGTTCATTTACAATTTCTGTTACATTAACCACAATTTTTTTTTTTTACAATTATTTATTGATTCTGTAATCATACGAAACCAATCCCATGCTTCAATTCTATATCATCACAAGGATAATGGCAAAGTCAACATAAGGATATCAATATAATTATTACTTTTTTTCTAGCATTATCTATGTTTTCATTGGTTATTTAAGGTAATGACAAAGAGATATAATTAATATTTTCATTTATTTTAAAATTACTTTTCATTTTTTGTGAAATTTAATTTCTTTATAATTTTTCTTATTAATTAATAAATTTCTCTCTCATTTATTCGTGCAATATTTTCTTTAATTACCGTTACAATTAATTAGAAAAACATTAATTTTTCACTTAACTAAAATTTATTAGAACACACGAAATAATACAAGTCTTATTTCCTATTAAATAAATTTAACTTATAATTTTGTGAGTTCTGATATTTTTTTATCATTATAATAAAATGTCTTAGAGAGAAATAATGGTGAGTTGTTAGAATTTCTCTGCAATTGTTCTCATCCTGGAATTGAAAATTTACAATTAAAGATAGAATTAAAAACAAAGGTATAATTAAAAATTTATAATTAATGTTGTTTTCATAAATAAATAATAAATCTGTATAAAATATCCTCTAAATAAATAAACAAACAAAAGAACTTTCTTTTAAAATGACATATAAAAAACAGAGATAGGAACAATTTCTACGTTATTTTTTGGGTTGCATGGCTTGATTTTACTACAGAAAGTAGGTTAGCTGATTAGGTGGTGGAATTTTTTATTTTTTTAAAAAAGAACACGCTTTGATTTCATGTAAATTACTTTAAAAAGAGATAGTCAAACCACATGACAACAATTTGCATGATTGTCATGTATGTATACTTACCAAAACATAAGAGCAGGAAAGAAAGTTGATTAAGTATGACAATGCACGTACGCTTTAATTTGATTTAATGCAAAATATATTTCAGAAAGAGATTGTCAAAATCCATGACAGTCCATTAATTGTCATAATATACTGAAACAAATGTTAATCAGTGCAAAACATATTGATTAACGAATTTGAAGTAAAAATGTTTTATTTGAGAGACGGAAAATTATGTTATTCATAATTTTTACTACTTTTTTTTCTATAATTTATATAATAAATATTTTTTTTAATTCCTTAATCAATATGCTAAAGATACTTAGGTAGTAAGACCTATATATCAAACTGCAAACGCAAAAAAACAAAAGTTGATCAATTAGAGCTAAGTCCCCATATTTCATGTCCTGCAAATTATATTTAAGGAAAGAGCTAAGTCAACCCACATGACAACCATTTCCATTAACATCATATAACCAAAAAGTATACACAAAAAAGAAATATATAACCAAAAAGTAGAGGGAAAATTAAAAAATTAAAGAAAGTTGATTAAGTAGTACTATGTATGTTTGACTGGATTTTTCTGTCGATCTCCCCCACCTCCGTATACCACCTTGCTATAGAAAAAACGAGTTTCTAAATAATTAAATTAAAGTGATAACGACTCCCCCTTGCTTCCACTAAACTTATTTTATATTTGACTTCAATTCTATGATTTCTATCACGATGTATATATAAGCTTAAGCTAGCATCAAACCTATTGTATCACAATTTTCCCAATTTACATTATCTTGTACATTGAGAGCACTACTACTACTTGGGGCATTATTTACCTACCAACATCTCAATTTCAAAAGCCAAAAATGTCAACCACCATTGATGTCCCTGCAGAATCAAGCAAGATTAATAGTATTGCGAATGGAATTAGAAAAGTTCCAGGTGCACCCCCAAGGCCAGAAGGAGGGTGGAAGAAAGGGGTAGCCATACTAGACTTTATTCTAAGGTTGGGTGCTATTGCATCTGCTCTTGGTGCTGCTGCCACCATGGCAACAAGTGATGAGACGCTCCCTTTCTTCACTCAGTTCTTCCAGTTTGAGGCTAGCTATGATAGTTTTTCTACTTTCCAGTATGTGACTCTCTCAAATTAATCTTGTTTTCTTAATAAACTTTCACATTATTTATAAAATTTTGATTTTTAATAATGTCGAACGGCTTCATGTAATAATTCACATAATCTACCTTATCTAATGGAATACAAGACTTTATTGTTGTTGTAAACTTTCATGTTATAATTAACATATTCCATGCAATGAATTAATGCAGGTTTTTTGTGATTGCTATGGCATTTGTTGGTGGCTACCTAGTCCTATCTCTACCTTTCTCTATAGTCACTATTATACGTCCCCATGCCGCTGGACCAAGACTTTTCCTCATTATCCTAGACACTGTAGGCTCTCTAATAATATCATTTTTTTTTCTTTTGATATATAATATAGCTATGGGATACAAAAGGTAAATTATGTTTATGGGCAAGTACAAAAAGATAATTTTACGTAATTAAATGAACCAAGACTTTTCCTCATTATCCTAGACACTGTGTAGGCTCTCTAATAATATCATTTTTTTTTCTTTTGATATATAGTATAGCTATGGGATACAAAAGGTAAATTATATATGTTTATGGGCGAGTACAAAAAGATAACTTTACGTAATTAAATGAACCAAATTGAGCAAGGGAGCATTAATTTGAAAAGTTCATCTGCAGTTGTAAAAGACATTAATTTCTACTAGTTTTATTTAGATTATTGTGCTTAATAATTTTATATAAAATAAACTTATCAAAATAAGTTTCTTTTTTTTATCTTACTTCAATAACATGTTCATTGTGAATTGAAATTTATGAATAAGTAGTTTTAATTTGATTAGAATTTATTAAATAAATATTCAATTACTGAACTGTTTGCCTAATGATATTTTTAATGAGTAAATATTTATTTTAGTTTTTAAAACTGTAAGTATCGATTTAATCTCTGATTTAACGAATATTTAACTTAATATTTAATTTGAAAAAACACTGTTAATTAACTTTGTTCTTTTTAATATAAAATAACTGTAAAAAAATTAAAAATGATTTTTTTTTATAAAATCCAAAAGTAGCTAGAATAAATTTGATAATAAACTTAATTAAAAAGTAAAGTAACAAAGGCTTATAATAGCATTAAGAATAAATGAATAAAAGTCTATTTTACATTTCAACAATACATCAAGCTTTGATGTAATATTTATACCGTCCTAGACCTAAACCTTATACGAGAATAAAATAAAAGTGATATAATTAATGATTTATGGTGTAAAATACTAATTAACATTACTCATACATTTTAGCATCATTACAGGTGTTCCTGACTCTAGCAACTTCTAGTGCTGCCGCTGCTACTGCCATAGTGTACTTAGCACACAATGGCAATCAGGATTCGAATTGGCTTGCCATCTGCAACCAATTTGGTGATTTCTGCCAAGAGATTAGTGGAGCAGTGGTGGCATCGTTCGTTGCCGTGGTTCTCTTCGTTTTGCTCATTGTTATGTGTGCAGTGGCTCTACGAAATCATTAGCTAGCACCACTTAATTAATTATATATGGAGCTATAGCTTTAAGTTATCCTTGTATTTCAGCTGTGTTTGTGTGGCTAAATTGCCATTTTTTAAAAATGTATTTTTAGATTTTATATTTTCTATCAAAAGTAGCCAAGGTCTTTGTAATTTTGTATTGATGAATTTGGTCTTTAATTTTTTTTTTAAAAAAAAATATGTGAATTTGGTCTTGATTTGCTATGAGAGCGAGTGACACCATTTCTTCCTCCGACTAGGTATGATATCCTGGCTTATTAGGGATGGCATCCAAGCTGGCTAGGCACGAATAGTAGTTGGATAAAAAATTTGTCTATACTTGCTTTGTTATCATTGGGTACTCTTTCTTTTATTAATAAATATTAATTATTAATTTTATTAAAATGTTAGTTGGAGAAATTTGAATCCGCATTTCTTCCTTCCTCTCTTTAAGTATTTTTTTTGGTTGTTATATTTATGACAACTTCTCTAAAAGTTTGGATAAATCATATTTTTTTGTTAGATCTATGGTAGCTTCTTGAAGAATCAACATCAATAATTACCTACAGATTCCTATTTTTAGTGGAAGGCCCTGAAAGTCACATCTTCAACCTATAGCAAGCAGAATCATTCAAAAGTTGTCTCATGGAAAGGTGTCAAGCTTTCCATCACGGGTCGTGTGCAGCTTGTGAGATCTATCATTCAAGGAATGCTTATTTATAGCTTTTGCGCATAAATGGTCACTTTCCCTTATTAAAAATCTTGTCAGAAGTATCAGAAATTTCATTTGGTCTGGAGATTCCACCAAAAGAAAATTGGTTACTGTCTCTTGGCATAATTTATGCTTCCCCTTTAATTTGTTCTTCGTGGCTTGAATCTTAGATGGCTAAGAGCGACCGATGAAGCTTCTATGCTTAAACTCAGTTGGGAACTATTTGCCTCCAACTCTAACTGGTGGGCTAAGCTTTTAAGAGCAAGGTTCGTTAGAAATAATAAGCCATTGGGATATATATATATATATATATATATATATATATATATATATATATATATAATTTTGCCAACAACATTGGATGGAAGTTTCTGGACTTCAGAAGATGGGAAAAGCATAATTAAATTCCTGGACCGACAAGTGGTTCTCACAAGCGTTGATTGATTTGCCCTCTGATCTGCCATCACTCACATCCCTTGGAGCATTTGGCATGCCCGAAACCGAGCTAGGTTCAGGAACAAAAAGTCCTTTTCAATCTAGGATGTTCATGGATCATTCATAAGCCTGAATTGATCAAAATCAGTTTAGTTGAGTATTTTGTGTATTTTAATCTCAGCCAATTTATTCAAATTCATTGATTTTTAAATTGAATTATGGGCTTTAATTTATAAACCTATTGACCTGACCTGTTCACATGTTATTTAACGTTAATATTATTATTATGTTATAATATATATATATATATATATATATATATATATACTATTTTTAAATTGAAAATCAAATATTATTCTTAGACTATTGGTCATAACAATGGCTAGTGAGGGCACTATATTACACTCACACAATATCAATGATTAACTGTGTTGAATTCAAGTTATTTAATATTTCTGTCTACTGTGAAGTTTTAAAAAATTGAGGATAGATAATTTGACCAGTGAACAGTCATATAAATAAAATTTCAACACCACCATCAACTTAATCCATGTTGAATTCTCAATGTCAGATAACATCTCTAATGATAAGTTGTTTCTTTCTATTAATGAATTCAGAATTATTAAGCATTTCTCTATTAGTGGCCACCCTCCTAAAGTTCGGTTCATCGTTCAAGTCAAAATTGGGATATTGTAAATATTGGAAGAGACAAAAAACAAGTAAGAATGCGAGATTATTAGAGATCAATAAAGTGAATTTTTTTACATAATAAAATCCCAACCCATGAGCCACAAGTTTAACTTGGGTGAGTCGCAAACTAAGTGACTAGGTTTAATTTAACCTATATTTGTGGTGAGCTAATATTTAACAACGTAATATGGCTAAAACTTGTGGTGGGCTAGATTGGCTCACAACCTTGATGTAAAGATAGAGTTGATATTTCGTGACTTGAGAGTTAGAGGTTTAATTATCATTTTTTTTATTCTTTTTACATTTAACATTTTAGTATGTACAAGGTATGACCTTTCTCTGCATAAAATGTTAGTCCAATTAAGACTTAGGCATTCTTTTGAAAAGCCCTAAGCATGACTTCACTTCTCAACATAGGTCGACTAATTAAGACCTAAGCACTTTTCAATAAAAGTCTTAAGGATGACCTCATTTTGCAATGGAGGTTGACCTAGTTAAGCTTAGGCACTCTCCAACAAAAGCCTTAGGCATGACCTCACTTTGAAGTAGAGATCGATCTAGCTAAGTCTTAAGCACTATTCATCAAAATCCTTAAGCATGGCCTTACTCCACAGTCCATAATAAAGGTAAGTAAACCTAGCCACTTTTTAATACAAGCCTTAGGCATGACACCACT
Organism: Glycine max; assembly: GCF_000004515.6. Classification (NCBI taxonomy): domain Eukaryota; kingdom Viridiplantae; phylum Streptophyta; class Magnoliopsida; order Fabales; family Fabaceae; genus Glycine; species Glycine max. The sequence goes on along the minus strand of NC_016089.4, from coordinate 40,295,702 downwards.
TCACATTAGAGGTCAGTCCAATTAAGCCTAGGTTTTCTTCAATAAAAACCCTAAACATAACTTCACTTTGAAATGAAGGTCCATCCAGCTAAGACTTAGGCATTCTTTAACAAAGCCTTAGGCTTGGCTTCACTTTGCAACAAAGATTGTTCCACCTAAGACGTAGACATTCTTTAGTAAAAGCCTTATGCATAGTCTCAGTTTACATTTGAGGTTGATCTAGTTAAGGATGCAATCAGGTTTAGTTGGGTTGGGTTTTGGGTGTTAGATGTCTAAACCAACTAAGTAGTATTGAGTTGGCTTAGTTTGTGTTTTTTATTCTTTGTTAGACAATCCTAATTGAACCAATTCACAAAACTCTTATATCATGAGTTTTTTATTTGTATTTTGGGTGTACAATGACGATTGAACCTAAGACCTCATACTTTTACCCCAACCCCTACCTCTAAACTCACCCTAATGGTTTACTTCATAAGGTTTGTATTTGTTGTTTGAAACCAAAACATTTTAAAAATATAATATTATTAATATTCAAGAAGAAAATGAAAAAAACAACACCTAAGCTTTAAGTATTCAATCAACAAGAAAACTGACCTATACCTATAGACAAAAACTGTCACTGTAAATAAAAAATCTGTAGGTAAATGTACGATAGACTTTGTCCTACGGACGTTTCTTCTGTCAACTTTGAGGGGGCGTATAGTGACGGCTAATTGTCTGTCACTATAGGTTTTACCTACTATGTATAGTGTGTAGGTAAAAGTCATTAACTTCTACTTACATTTCCTAACTGTAGGTAAAAGTCTTTAATATGTACCTATTATCTTCAACTGTAGGTAAAAGTCCTTAACTTTTACTTACATTTCCTAATTATAGGTAAAAGTCTTTAATATGAACATCACTTGAGACCGCAAGAACCTTCTTTCCCATTAGCCGATGCCACAAAACTGCACTATTTAGAAACAAGGCCAGAACCTAGGATTAGATATGTTCAAACATGATGTAATAATCACCAGAAATCTTCAAGTAACCTTCAAGGAAAAAAAGTATTTTCTTTTCGTTTGTTGCAATTTTCAATTAGTACTTACCTGTAGTAGTCAAGATTGGGAGCAAAGGTGGTGGTATTGAGAAGGCCATAGTTCCCTCCAATTAAATTCTGCCTGCAATAGACTTTAGTGCTGTAGCAGGATGCTATTCCAAGTTAATCCAAGTTGATCTAAGTACCTGAGCCATTTAAATTTCAAAACTTACAATAAATCACAACCAATTTAAAAGAGAACCAATTTTATATTTAGCAACATGTTTTGCTAAATATAACAGAAAAAACATCATAATCCATCCTTTAGAAATTAAAAAAGAACAAAAAATGATGGAAGGATTGGACAACCAATTTTACCCACCAAAAGCTGTTTAGAAATCTATTAGAAACATGATTGCCACCACTGTTCAAATGTACTGTTTTGCTAGTGGCAGGTCCTTCTTAAACCTATACAAATATATATATGCATGATTTTATTTTTATATACTTCATTTTTTAAAAAAAAATATTTGGGAAAACTATGCACACATACATCAGTATATCATTGAAACAATACTGATTAGACAGTCCATGCGACATAAGTAGGCAGCTGTCACAAAGAAGAGAAATATTCTGATACACATTGTTTTTTCTTTACCTTTGATATGAAATATATATATATATATATATATATATATATATATATATATATATATATATATATATATATATATATATATATATATATATATATATATGTGTGTGTGTGTGTGTGTGTGTGTGTGTGTGTGTGTGTGTGTGTGTGTGTGTGTGTGTGTGTGTGTGTGTGTGTGTGTGTGTGTAAATTATTGGTGAACAATTGACTTTGCATCTTGAATTGAAGTAGCAATTGCTTCAAATGTTGCCTGTCCATCTACAAACCATTGGGCTTGGCTCCCATCTTCAGTCAAACCTCTTATGGGAGCAAAGGAACCAAAGCATTCCATGTAATGGACATTTACAGCCAATTCTTCATATATGAAAAGGGTAAGATCAGCAATGGAAACTAAAGGTTCTCTGCTGATAAACCTGACCATCTATAAAATTCTATAAAGAATAATGAACAGGGGAAATTAGTAATAGGGATTAAGTGATACTTAAGTTCCATAAAGTTTATAAATCATTGAGAAGTCTGTGGTCGGAGTGTCAGACTAAAAATGTACATTAATTTCAGAAGAACAAATACAAAAGCAATCAATACAAATAGCTATTTTCCCTGAACAAGACATCAAATGATTTCTGTTTTTTGGGATGAGAAACTTTTGTTAACTTAAATATTATATTTCTTTTATTATATATATTTAATACAAAAAGTTAAACAACATATAAATAATAATTGTTTATATAAATAATTCTTTTTAATTCTAAAGAATTCAAAATCACATAAGATACATCAAAATAATATTTTTTTTAAAGAAGTCATTAATTAACTTCTATTATAGATGCCGAAGGAACTAAAATGACTAATTATGGACTGTTTATTTATTTATTTTCTTAAGCAGGGTCATTGACTGTTTTTTAATGGAAAAAAAAAGAAGGAAAGTAGACTTAATACAAACCGTCAAAAATCGCTTTCGTCCTTTAGCTTCTTCCCATTATTCGGAGTCGGAGAGACACCTTATCTTTCTTCATCCCTCAGCCATAACACCAACACACCACACAAGAAACCCAGCTCCAGCTAACTCCAACCCAACACACCAATTACTCTGCCCTATGATCTTATACATTACTACTATTTTTTAGTTCAAAAATATACATATGCATATATGCAAGTGTAACATTAGTTAATGACTTCATTAATTCGATCCAATTATTTATCCATTACAAGCTTTGTATTGATTTCATGAAGTTGAACAATTGACTCCAAGCAATATATAGGAACTTACTTAGGGACAAATAGAAATGCAGCACAAAGTAACAAGGTGCCTGTAACAAGAATCCATCCAATAACCACCAAGCTGCAGCCACGACAAAAAGAAAAAAGAACATCTTTTACTAATAGAAACTTAACGGGAGACAAATCTATCAGAGTGAAGGAAATGAAATGAATTCAACTTACGAGTATACAGGACACGGCAAAGCAAGTAAAGAAAATGCTGCAAAAATTAAATCAAGTTCATATGATTTGGTTAACATTTAGTATAGAGTAAGAAAAAGAAAAAAGACAAAACCAAAATCGAACATACACAATCCGAGAAATGCAACAAAGATCATAACAGCAGCAACAGTAACAAGAGCCAGTCTCCTGCAGATGATCACAACAAGCAATGTTAATTAATCAGCAAAAAAATATATTCATAAACCAAATGAAACATCTAAATTCGTGTACTTACACTCCATCTATGACTTTGTGTATCATCCTTGAATTTTCTTTAGCCTTCTTGGAGAGAGAATCAGCAACTGTGGTGACTTTCACTTTTACATCATCAATGTTGGATCCAAGATCTAGTGGCAGGGGAATCCCATTCACAAGCTGCTTAGCTGAATCAAAATAGCTTGTCACGTTCCTGAGGTGCAACCATAGTTATGTGTGTGGCAGAATTTATGTAATGCGTACCTTGACTCCAAAGAGCTAATGTGGTGCAACCATAGTTAATCCTATTTTACCCTAAAATGACCTCCATAAATTTATAATTCTGCTAGCAATGCCTAGTGTCAACAAGTAACAACAAAGACTCAAATCCATGTTAAATACCAGGATATTTGGGAGTCAACGTTTTCAAATCAGGTCAATTTTCTAAAATAGAAATAAAACACTATTGACAATAAAGTATAAAAGCACAGAAAAGACAAAATGTATCCTCAAAACAGAAGAGAAAACATAAAAATGTCCAAAACCAAAAGGAAAAACTGACAATACCAAATAGCTGATGAAAAAAGGTTGTGTAGAGTAACAACACCAAAAACAAGCCAGACTAAAATCTTCCACAAAACCAGATTTAGCAAGCTTCCTCAAAATCAGTATCACCAGAAAACTAACAAAATAAAGAGAAAATTCAAAATGCAGCTGAAACATTTCCAAACTAACAGGATAAACAACAAATTGAAATCGTTGCAAGCTAAACACAACTGATTAGCAAGGAAGATCCACATCTTACAAGAAGAACTTCTCACAATCACATTGAATTCAGCAATTGACTACGTGCTTCACAAATCACAAGATTCAAATCATCCTCCAGATAAAACATAAAACCTTCACCCTCACCACCTCAAAACAATTTAAAAAAAAAAATGGAACACCAATTCAAATTTACCAGAGAAAAAAGTCTCAGAATCACCCAACAGGCACCAAACAGCTTGTCTTTCGGAAAAAGAAAAACAATGAAAACAAGAATGTTATTAAGAAAAACGACGAAGATTGAAGCAAAAAAGGACAAATTCGTTCTAATTAACAAAAAGAAGAGACAAATTAGTGTTTTCCTCTTCGAATTCAAACCCTAGATTACAGATCCGAAAGTGAAACTGGTTCCGTGGCACTAACCGGTCAAAGAGCTAAGCCGATTTCCGCCGAAGCACGAGAAGAAGAGAAAAAACGGAGTGGCAGGGTTTACACGGAGATTGAAGTGGATTTGACTAAAATACCCGGCCCGGTCCATAATCCAAAGGCTTGTGGTCATTTTGGAGTTTGATTTCAAGATAAAATGAATATCATTGCTGAAACTAACAAGAAATTGCCATAAAAAATAATGTTAATCTAAATTAATCCATAAAAATAATGTTAATCTAAATTAAAATTTAATATTACTAATTAATATATTTTATCTTTAAAATTTTAAACAATTATTAACTAAAAATTAATTTAAATTAAATGGTTATTTTTTGAGATTGAGTATTTACTAAAAAAACAAGAGACTAGTATTCAAATTTAAACAGTCTTAAAGAGTTTTACCTACACCAACAATTGTAGGTATATGACTTTTGCGGTTATACCTACATCAACCAATTATAGGCACATGTTTTATGAAGTTTTATCTACATCACATAATTGTAGGTATAAGTTTTTTAGAATTTTGCCTACACTGTGCTTTTGTAGGTAGTAATCTTTTTGAGTTTTACCTACACTAATCAACCATAGGCATAAGTTTTTTGGAGTTTTACCTACACAATGTAATTGTAGGTAGAAGTCTTTTTTCAATTTTAATAAATTTACTTACACCAAATAATGATTGGTACAAATGGTTGAATTTTACCTACATTAGTCACTTGTAGGTAAAAGTATTTTTGAGATGTACCTACACTAATTAATATCTGTAAGAAAAAGGCGTCTGTAAGCATAGGTCATTTTTCTTGTAGTGAATTAATCATATGGTAAGAGTTAATAATTAATAAATGTGTATGTTAAATTTTAAACAACACTTTTAGTGGGATCTCCTCTCCCAATCACATCTTTTTTTATCCATAAGATTTATACTCGAGACTAAAAGCACTCAAACCAACGACTTATTGACATTAAATGAAGTATTTAAATAAGTAGATCTTTTCCCTAATTATATTATACCTATGATATTCTCATATTGTTAATACTCGTGAATTTCTACCAATTTTGTTAGAAAGTCAACATGAATATTAAAAGGATTAGTTTTTTTTTGTTACAATTAAAAATTTTAAATTTTATCTAGTGAATTTTTGATGAAAAATGTGTTTATAATTTATTTGAAACTCTTTTGAATGGAATTGTTTGTTTTTAAGAAAATAGATAATGTATTAATATTATAAAATAGTTTTACATGTTATGATGGCTAAAATTAATTTTAATTTTAGACGGCTAGTATATGAACATTAAATTATTATTTTTTAAATAGATATATGAAAAAATAAAATAAAAAAGGGTCAAATTGAATAAATTTTAAAACAATAATTTGAAGAGGTGCCCCGTGCCCATACGCAGGCAGTGAATATGAACCGCGAGTTCGCGACGCACAAACAACCCAACCCAGTGGTGTGGTGGGCGTTTTCACAAAGGCAGTGTTGTGTGATTTGCGGGCTCTCCACGTATTCAGATAAAGCACCCTTCCTGCCACGTCATCGTTTCCTTCCTTCTCTCTTCTTCAGTGTCTGTTTGGTCACGCAAGCTCTTCTACTCTTTCATTTCACTGTGTTTTTCTTCTTCCCTCACTCTTTCTCTAACGCAACTCAGTTCTTTCTCTCCGATTCTGTATCCGCTTCATGGCAGTTACATTGCGCAGCACCACCAACAACTTTCTTCCGTTAAGGTGATCGATTTCTCTGTATTTCTCTCTTTCTTTCTCTTGCTGGTTGCGAATTGCGATTACGATTCTTCTTCGCTGAGTGAGTGAGTGAGTGTGGAGGCACCTAGGTTTTCCGTGTAGATTACGATTGAAACATTTATTTCTTATATTATGTAGCTTATGCTGAAACTGCTTGAGCTAATTTGTGACGGTAATTGTAATTCGGGAAATGTTTGTTTCCTTGATTTTGATGCTCTTGCCTTTTACAGCATGGAAATTTGTGTTTTCAATCGGTGAATAAAGGTTGAGAGTAGTAATGGCTTTTGATGCGTGGTTTTGATGCAAGTTTTTTAGGTTATAATGATATGGTTATCTGTTATTATCGAGTATGAGAGGTTTAGATGATGGAAGGATATATTGTTGTGGGTTAACACTTAACAGATGATTAGTTAACTATTTAAATCCATGATGTAATTCATTGCACCACTTCCGCAATAAATATGTATTAGTGTCGCTGAACTATTGCTCTTTGTTTTCATATTTATTGCATTCCTTTTTAGCTGAGGTCTTGTGTATAATTTGTCGTGTATGTGCGGGTACTGATTACATATTGATTGGCAGCTCTTCAAATTGTTGGCTTTCGAATGGTTCCCCTTATGCAGGGAGAAAAGTGTCGGACTTTCATTGCGTACTATTGAGTAAATGGTGGAGTTCTAGAAAGGGATGCCTTATACGACATGATGTTCTATCGAGCAGTAATCATGGTCTGTTGGGCTTTAGAAAATGCTATTCGGTTTTTTCTAAACCTAGAAGGGGGTTGCACTTGTTACCATTTGCCTCCTCTGATGATGGCGTGACTGTAAATGGGAGCCTCCAAGCTAGCTCCGGTACTGACCTAGAAAAAATGAGGGTGAAACTGAATAGGTCACTGGAAGATGAAGAGTTTTGTGATGGACTTGTCCAAGCTTTATATGATGCAACCAGGGTTTTTGAACTGGCAATTAAAGAACATAAATCGTTCTCACGAATGTCCTGGTTATCAACAGCCTGGCTTGGGGTAGACCAAAATGCATGGGTGAAGGCACTGTCTTGTCAGGTATGGCATTTATCTTGTCAGATATTATCATGACTTTTGTTACATAGTATTATTTGGGTCATATCATGTGTAAAGTTCAACATACATTTGTGCATATAAATATTAGACTGACAGCCTTTGTGATAATATGTTATTCTATAGTCTAACTCATGTGAGCATAGACAAATACAAGCTAGATGAATTGTAAAAGGAAGAAGTGTGACAATAGGTTTTCTTTTGCAAGCCATTGTTGGTATACTGACTAGAATATGCACCAACATATGTCAATAAACAAGCACAATTATGGTTACTACTTACTAGAAGAAGCTTTCCATTATTAGGCATGTACTTGGGAACATCAATATTGGAGTTAATAGAGCATATTATCAGTCATAAGCATTGTCCAGAAGGACTTTTGTGTGAGGGGGCATGCCTATCACTGCATAAAGGTCTATAGCCCATTTCTTTTGTTTCTGTGGTTTGTGGAGACTGGAGAGGATCTTCATCAATTTGGTAGTTTCTGCCATGTTTACTGTGTCCAGCAGGCATATGTGTGTGGTGTGTGTGTGGAAGGGGGGTGAAAAGTCCTATATTGTCTACCTCAGCTACAGGGGTGTGATTTATATACTTGATGTCAATTGGTTTTAAGATGGAATCTAATGCATTAGTGTGATGCAAATATTGCTGCTTGTATTTATTGAAAAACATTATCACTGAAATGTGGTTCTCTCCTCCTCCTCCTAGGCCAATCCAGTAGTGATTCAATATTATGTTATGACTCTTCAAAGTAATAACTGCAGAAGGAATTATCAACATGTTGATTGGTGTTAGTTCATTGACTGGTCTTGTTTCACTTTTTGTATATGTTTGTAAGTAGGTATTTTATGTTTCACTATTTTGAAGTAATTGAGTCTTGGCTTTGGGTAATTTAACGTATTGTCTGCTTTTAGGCCTAGGACCTGGAAATTTGGCTTCATCCTCATTATGTCTCTTTTTTCTAATGAACATTTGTATTGATGGAACCTAATTATATATTGCTGTAATATATATGTTTCATCATAAATTAATCTGAGTAATGTTTCTTCTATTGCCTTTGCTACAAGAACTGTTAGGATCTCATTAGTCATAACTGACAAGTCACTTGAGCTCATTGTTTTTAAATTTTCAAAATTTTTGAAGAACTGAGAAACAGGTTGCATAAATTCTCTCAGGCTGCTGTGTACTCCTTATTGCAAGCTGCAAGTGAAATTTCATCTCAAAGTGATGGTAGAGACCGAAATGTCAATGTATTTGTTCAAAAGAGGTAGCATTTTGCTTTGTATTTTGGTTCATTTTTATCTGTTTCCATTGAACTTTGCAAACAATAAAATGTCAGACTTATTAATCAGAAGGAAGTAGAAATTCTATGCTTGAATTTGTGTAAACTTGTAATAGATGTACAAGAAATATTTTGTAAGTAGTTCAGTCATTTTATGGTTTATATCATTGAAGTGTGTTTTCTACAGCTATTTTACGTCTTAATGTCAAATTCTTAAGTTTAAAGTATTTATTTATTTTTTCCTGATGAAATCTAAATTTTATTGAATTTGAGAGTGGATCAAGATCCTTTGAAGTTAATTTTTAGCTGTAGGCATTTTCCCCTTGGAAATAATTTTTCATATTTAATTTAAGTAAAACATGAAAAAATTGTTTAAAGATTACACACTGTTTGATTCGTAACTGTATCTCATGCAGTTCAAAAGTGATGCCGGGATCTAGTTCCCTATGAAGCACGGACAAGTCTCTTGTTTGAAGTGTCACACTGTCAGACACATTTCTAATATTGACATTCTACCACAGTTGACACTTGTTTTACATGTGTCAGGCACTTTTCATTAGGTTTCCAGTTAAAAAGTATTTTTTGTTGGCTTGGACACTTAAGCTGACACCTCTACAGTCTACACAACTTGGACACTTGAGCTAACATCACTATATGGATGGGCACACACTAATATTATTTAAAAATATTTAATTTTTTAGCTTTAAGAAAAGTCAGTTAAAAATATATTATAAAATATTAAAAGATAACATCTCTTACTTTTATTTGTGATGAGGCTTGTTATCATACATAAAACATATAAGGATTTTTTAAAAAGGTGAATTATACTACCAATTTAGATCTTTTGTTATGTTATTCATATTTTGTTTCATTAGACTCTTTCTAGCTATACACACATGGTGTCCGATGTCTAATATTTTAGACATTAACTGTGTTGTGTTTGGTGTCTGTGTCAAAGTCCATGCTTTGCAGCCAGTTCAAATGAGAACCATCTGATTTGAATTTTTGGGCTCGTTTAAGGTAGTAACTTGTGTTGTACCTTCTATATCAAACAGACTAATTTTTAATATCACATCAATTTTCTATCCACACATAAAAGATTGTACACTTCTAAACCATTTCGATTGCCTTCCAGTCTTTGGTTCACTGTTATTGGTGTGTTTCATGGATTTTTTTTTCTCTCTTTTTTGTTTAGTTTTAATATTTTACACTACTCCCTAGTAGCTTTGAGCATAAAACTTGCGCTAATGTTTCATTGATTCAGTTTGCTAAGGCTCTCTGCTCCCCTGGAGAGTTTAATTAGAGAAAAATTATCAGCCAAACACCCTGAAGCATATGAATGGTTTTGGTCTGAGCAAGTACCAGCTGCAGTGACATCCTTTGTTAATAAGTTAGAAGGGGATGGACGCTTTACTGCTGCCATTGCATTGTATGTTTTCTCTTATCTAATATTAACTGTTACTAGTCAGTTCATGTTCCTTGATATTATTATTATTATTATTTATTTATTTATTTATAGACAATGCATAAATGATCTTTTAACTGAATTCCCAGGTCTGGAAAAAATATGGGTTTAAGTAGTGCAAGTGACATATCACTTCTTCTGCTTGCACTAATATGTATTGCTGCAATTGCTAAACTTGGCCCGTCAAGAGTTTCTTGTTCGCAATTCTTTTCAATGATAACAGAGATAACCAGTAGTTTGATGGACATGCTGGTTGGTTTGATTCCTGTAAGTCAATCATATAATTCTATAAAAAATATTGGTCTGCACAGAGAATTTCTTGTACATTTTGGTCCTCGGGCTGCCTCATGTAGAGCAAAAGAGAAGTGGGGTTCAGAAGAGGTTGTTTTCTGGGTAAATCTTGCTCAGAAGCAGCTACAGCAAGCTATTGATAAGGAGAAAATATGGTCAAGATTGACAACATCTGAAAGTATTGAGGTTAGTTATGTTCAATTCTGAAGAGAGCATGGTTTTGACAATTCTAGGGAGATGATGCTGGGCTTAAATGTCTCAGAACACATTTAGTTGAAATGATATTGGACCTTTGAAATAAAACACTGAATTCGGAGTAAATTATAGAAACATGTTCTTAAGGCACGATTTGAGTACAAACATCAACAGTTTCCACCTAACCAGGAGTTCCCTCCTTCAAAACACTAGAAATAACAATCTTACACCTTAATTACCTTTTACAAATATGTAACAACTTGTATAACGCTGTAACTGTCATCATAACCTATAACTGCTTAATCTGAAATTAATATAAAAATAACTGCCTAATCATAGTTATCAATCCCGGATAGTGGCACAGAGAGGCTGACTCCAAAAATGGGATTGTATTAGCAGGATGACTGATATTCTAATATTTTTACATATATGTATATATGCTCAAAAATTGGAAAAATACTCAGTTCATAAATTGTTCATAATTAATTATAAAAACTCATAGTCAAACAAAACATACCAGGAGATAGCAAAAGAGGATAGCAAAGAGTCAAGAAACAAAAGGAAACAGAATACAGAAACTGCCCAGCAGCTGGGTAGTGGGGGAAAAAAGACAAAGTGAAAATTGATAGAAGAGAGCAATGGTAGAAGAGAAAGAAGGAAAGTGAGTAGAGGAACAAGAGAAAGAAGGAAAGCGGGTTCAACCTGCAGGAGTGGAGGAGAAAGAGGAAAACATAAGTGGATGTGGGTTGCCAGTTAAAAAAAAGGTAGCCGGAAATAGCAGTTGGTTGCTGGAAAATGGGTCTCCAGAAACAGAGGTTGGGTCACGTGCAGGTAACTAAGAGGAAGAAATAACTTTTCGAGGGTATTTTTCCCCTTTGAAGGCTGATGCACAACTACAATCCCCAAAATACTCCCAATCCCATTAACGATCACAAAGTAAGGGCATTTAAGGAAGAGGGATTTCATTCGAATTTTGGAGTTGCGCCTGCTCCACCGCTAACTGCTGCGGATTGTTCCTTTGATTCTGCTCTGGGATAGTGGCTGTGATGGCTGCACTACTTAACCAAGACACTATAGTCTTGTCATAGCAGCTAGGGGCCATTTGGCTCTGCTCTGGTGCTACAGCGATGGTATTTGCTGCTATTGACAACTATGTGCCTAATAACTTCCAAATATAGAATTATGAATGCTTAATTCAGAACTTGGTCCAATATAGAAATAACCTTGTCCTCAAGGTTGAAATAAGGAAATTGTTCCATGCAGATCAATATTTGAATTTGGCTCCATCAATTCAACCTCTTTGAACTCTCCTTTTTTGCCCCATCATCATCTTCCCCCCAAATAAGCACTCAACTTCCTTTCAAGACATCCATGAAGTGGCCAAATCGTTGGCCACAGGCCCACAATGAAAACAACAACCTTCTTCCCTCTTCCTAGCATACTCTTGATAAGCTAAATGCCTAGTGCTGGGGTTTTTTGTATCTGAACGATGAATTTCATGAATAACTAGCTGCAGGACATGCACTTGCTCCTATTGTATTCCTGCCTGGTTTTGTGCTTAGAGAAGGAGCTTTTCTTGGGATTGATTAATGCTTGAATTCGCAGGGTTATAACTAGAAACAGTCGAGTGGTCAAACTCAGTGTTCTCACATGTGAAATTGCCTCCCTTGTGTCAATCTGTAACTGCTCCACCTGTAGCAAAATTGCATGAACAATTTTTTTCTGTGCTCAACATCATACTATCATCATATAAGATATGACACAACAGTATCCTAACTGAGATGCAAGATATACAGAAAAAAGGAAAGGAATCCCCAGATCTAAGATATGATTCAACAATCTCCTAAATAAGGTAACTGGGAAACATAAAAAGAATCAACAAATATCAATCACATAATCAACAATTAAGTTTGAAGAGAAAGAACATTCAGTAAATGAAATAACAAAAGAATGAAGAGATGAGTTCAGTTGAGTATAATAGAGCTAATCCTCTTCCATTCATGTATGTGCTTTGTTGTTACAAAACCTTCAATTGAAAGTTAGTATATTGCAGGTCTTGGAGAAGGATTTGGCTGTTTTTGGGTTCTTTATTGCTTTAGGCAGAAGCACAAGATCATTTCTTTTGACAAATGGTTTTGATACTCTAGATGATCCAATTGAAGATTTCATCAGGTACAACTTGTATATGTTATTCCTATTGTTAAAACATTATGTTCTTATTGTTTTAGAGTCCTATCATGTTAGTGGCTTTTAAGGCTAGGCTTGTACTAGTTGTACTACCCTAGTACTTGACCTAGATAATAATAGTATAAATAAGTGTTTTAGGCTCGTAACTTTACACACACCATATCACTGTAAGAGTATCACTTCTCTCCTTTTCCATCTAATTCAAACTCAACTATCTTTATCTTTAACTTTGTTTTTCTTTCTATGAATAGTTTTTCATTTTTTTTATATAACTATTTGGTACAGATATCTTATTGGAGGCAGTATTTTATACTACCCTCAGCTCTCATCCATTAGTTCATATCAATTGTACGTGGAGGTTAGTATTATAGTCGTTAAATTTGACAGTGACGCTTAATCATTAAGTTATTTTAACTGTTAAAAGCCTATTAACTGCATAGGTAGTTTGTGAAGAGTTGGATTGGCTTCCATTTTATCCGGGAATCACCAGCGTTACAAAACAATCTCATATGCATAGAAGTAAACAAGAAGGCCCTCCCAATGCTGAAGCAGTGCGCCAGGCTTTTGATGTTTGCTCTCATTGGATGCAGAGCTTTATTAAATACAGTACATGGCTGGAGAGCCCTTCAAATGTGAAAGCAGCTGAGTTTCTGTCGACGGGGTAACTGGAACAATGTTTGTTTGTGGTTTGACAAAATTCTAACTTCTAATTTAATAAATTATTATATGTATTTTCTTTTATGTTAGGCACAAGAAGTTGATGGAATGCATGGAAGAACTTGGGATGATTAGGTAAGCTATGAATCAAAGTCTGCATTTACAATGTATTTGCATTCAATTAGTTGCATTTATATTGTAATTTGTACATATTCTGATGCCAATATTCAGGCATCAAAACCATAAATTTTTGGAGTAAAATTAAGACCATGGAATTGATTGATAGCTGAAAGCTTCATAAGAACAACTGAAAGAGATCAGTGTAGTATCTGCATGTTACAGTTGCCTATGCTTCTGTTATAGTCATGTCAAAATATTCACCAAAAAATGTATGGAGGGTTGTCAAATGTGCTTGGTTGTTCTTGTCTTTTGTAATTGGCCAACAAATGTGTGTATTTCGTCAACTTTAGCTTTTACAATAAACATTCCATTTCTTCAATATAAAATCTATTATTACATTGCTAGGTTTTATCCTAAAACTCTTTAGAGGAGAATTTACTTCTATTAAACAGCCACAATCACATAAAAGAATGTGAATATGGCATGTGACTACTCTTCAAACAAATGAATAATTACATGTGGAAGACAAAATGGAAGTCCAATTGTTGAATCTAGAGGATAGAATAACAACCTTGGAAACTGGCCCACTGATTATTAAGTTTGCATATTTGTTGTGTCCTCTAAAGCCAATGAAATTAGTTCTGTTTATGATTCAAATTATTATGACATTATGTATTTGTGCCTCTGAAGCATAAATGGTACTATTTTCAAATGTATCTAGTCAAAGTCCAAGACAATCCTTTAGGAAATGAACTTAGAGGTTTTTTTTTTTTGAATGGCCAAAAGTAATCATATATTATATAAGTATAGTACCAGAGGTACTACAAAGATACATAAGAAAGCCATATGCTGAGGCTAGAAAATAAAACCTACAAAAACCTCCCCAACAAGAAACATTACAAAACCCAGCCAACCTTCCCACACTAGGTGAAGGCAAAAGACATAGATGAGGACCATTGTTGAAACAGAACAGCAAAGTCCTTTTCCCACCCCCTCAACCAAGACCAGGTGAGAAAGATTGCATTATCCACCAACTTAGAGATAGCAAACTGTTGATTTTTAAAAATCATATCATTCCTATAGTTCCAAATAGAAACTGTTGCTGCTATCCACCAAATCTTCCACTTTCTATTAGTAGCCCTCGAAGCAGCCAAAGAGAAGTGCTGAGTGAAGTTGTCCACAGGCCTACAATGCAAGACTCTTACTTCCTTGACCCAAGAAAATTCCCACCACAGTGGCATAATTTTTTTGCATGTGAAGAGATGAGAGGCAGATTCCACTTGGCTTTGGCAGAAGGTGTAGAGATCATTATCAAGAGCAACTTGCCTTCTAAATAAGTTTTCCTTAGTCGGTAACCTATCCCAAAGAAGTCTCCAAGCAAAGGATAAAGCTCTCGGAGGTGCTTTTATTTCCCACAACTGATTGAAAGCATGATTTAGGTAGGCTGATGACTGATCACCTTTAATACAAAGGTAAGCAGTGGATGTAGTAAAGGTTCCTTTTGGATCAGCACCCCACACCCAATGGTCCTTCAGAGCTGCATTAGGGCTTAAAGCTGTGACCTGATCAATAAAATCTGAGGCACTTCCCAACTCATTGTCAAAAAGGTTTCTCCTCCAAGAGAATTCCCACTGCCAACCTTCTTCTCCAAAGAACCCCATGTTGCCCACTAGCTGAGACTTGTGAGAGGATATTTGATACAAATCTGGATATTTTTCTCTAAGAGTTCTTCCATCACCCATCCAAGAATCTTCCCAAAATAATATTTGATCACCACTGCCCAATTTCCATTGGAACTGATTAAGGACCCCAGCCATGCTGCTGTGGAGCATTACAGACTTCAAGTCAGACCACCAAAAGGAATGGGTCTGCTTGTGAGAGGCCTCTTCCAACCCTCTCCTCCTCCTTAAAAGCTTCCACCAGCATCTCACTTTGGATTAGAGACAAAGCCTTGAAAGATACTCCATCTAAGTTGGGACTAGGCAAACATGGTTCTGCAAATCTGCCTTTAAAATGCTGAAGAACAGCTTCCTTAATAACTGTGGGCTTATCTACCCAGCCCCCATTAATTTGCATCCCCCTTAGAGTATTCCTCCTTCTACTTGAATTGATGATTTTATGGAAGTAAGCAGAATTACTTTCTCCCTGCTTAAGCCATTTACACCTGGAATTTTGTCGCAACATAGATTCTTGAAGAAAAGATTGCTCCCATAGTTCAGATTGGAGTTTCTTAAGCTCTTGGACCTGCTGATCAGTGGGTTGAGCTGTGAAAGAATTCTCCAAATCATTCAGCTTCTGCTGGATTAACTTCACCTTGTTGTCCTGGTCTCCACACTTTTCTTTGCTCCATATTTTTAGCCTATGTTTAAGTTTCTGCAGTTTACATTTCAAGGCATATCCCCCCCATCCCATAGGCTGGTTAGCAGACCAACAATCCTTCACCACCTTATTAAAATCTTTATTGTGCAACCAAGCATTAAAAACCCTAAAAGGCTTTGGGCCCCAGTCAGTAATTTTGGACTGCAACATGATAGGGTAATGGTCTGAATAGTTCCTTTCAAGATTATGCTGAGAACTATCAGACCACTTAGAAACCCAATCGTCCGAAAGCAACACTCTGTCTAACCTGCTTTTACAAGAGCCATTTGGCCTGAACCAAGTAAAGGGTTTTCCCAAGCAAGGAATATCCTCTACCTCCATTTCAGCTAGCCAATCATTGAATTCTGCTATGATGCTAGTGTCTGGTGGGCAGAGATTACTTCCCACTCTCTCAGCCGGGTTCCTAATGCAATTGAAGTCCCCTACAAGGCACGAACATTGAACCTGGGACTGACTTTTCAGATCAGATAGCCTCTGCCATAACTGTCTTTTAGTTGCTAGATCACAGGCAACATAAATGTTGACCACCACTACCCTATGACCCTCTGCCAGCCAAACCCCCTCTAACATGATAAATCCCCTTTCAGCTCTTCTAGATTCAACCCTGAAGTTAATGCTATCCCAGACACACAGGAGGCCTCCTGCTGTGTTGTCTGCAGGAACACACTCCCAATCAAAATCAGATTGGCCCCATAAGGCCTTACACACAGCCTTGTCCATAGACTTCCTCTTTGTTTCTTGCAAGCAAAGAAGGTCTATCCTCTGCTTCCCAACCAAGTTCCTGATAGAGGCCCACTTTATACCTCTACCCAACCCTCTAATATTATAGGATAGAATATTCATTGAGGAGATATCCTATTCCCCAACTCCTTGACTTCTTCTCTATCTCTGCACTCCATAGAAGCATAACTGTGGAGAAAGTTTAGAGTATCTAAATCTATTTCCATGTCTAAGTCCTTTCCCAGATTCCATAGATGTTGAGCCTCTAGCATCATCTCATCACTGCACTGAATTATACTTTTTAACCTCCCACCCGAGTTTGCGAAGGTCTGGTTTTGAGCCTTAAGCTGAATGTCATTTTGATCTGCTGAAGTAGGGCTGCAATGTGGAAGTGGAGGGTATTGTGCCTCAATGTGAGGGGTTCGGGCCCTGAATTGGGAGCTATTCTTTTGACGAGAATAGACTTTAGAGAACTTTTCTGGGTTCTCTTTTAAGGTTTGGGTTGCAGGTCTGGGCTCCTCCTTGTGACACCCTTCAGCTGTCGTTAATGGACCTGGAGTATTACTTAGCCCACCCCCTTTTTGATTCTGCCCTTCATTCATTCCCGAAAGATCAGTTGGATAATGATTTTCCTTATTGCACCCTCCTTGATCCACTAGTGGGCCCTTTAAGTAATCTGGCCTACACTGCCCCAGTAACGAATTAGAGGAGATCTGCATAGCATATTTCTCTTCTTCCCCGATACAAGCCTGGCCATCTGCTGCTTTCCCTTCCTCATTCAAATTGTTTCCCTGTGAGTGATGTCTGTGCCTACAGTCATCTTGTAGTGTGTTTTGGCCAGTTTCCCTTTTCATATAAGCTTCTTCCTTTTGTGTTACTGCAGAGCTGTCCCCTAGGCTGTCGTTACAGAGTCCAACATAGCACCACATAGCACCTTCCATGCTTTTTGAATTTTCCTAATGGGTTACGTTGAGCTGGGTATTACCCAAAGGTCTACCGTCTCTGCTGCAACCATCAGTCCGACGGTGTGCCCATTGGGTATACGTCGGAGATG
The DNA here is from genome assembly GCF_000004515.6 of Glycine max. Lineage (NCBI taxonomy): Eukaryota > Viridiplantae > Streptophyta > Magnoliopsida > Fabales > Fabaceae > Glycine > Glycine max. Next base: position 40,277,995 of record NC_016089.4, on the reverse strand, counting down.
AATTCCGATTGGATAACTCCGGCGAGAATGAAAAGTTAGTGTCGGTGTCATCCACCGCGTCGCACCCATCCCCTTCATCATCAGAAGTTATCATCTCCGATCACCCCTCGGACGGCAAGCTTCTTCTCTTGGTCAGACCGCCATCGGGACCTACTTCTTCCACAATCCAAACATTGTACTCGAGCTCCCCCACACGGACGATGATCTCCGACCTTATCGACGGCGGCAATGGTGTCCTCACCAATAAACGAGCCCGGTCGAGACGCCGACGATCCTCTGTATCATCGTCGGACTCAATAACGTCCCTGATATCAGCCACCGCCCTCCTGAAATTTTTCATCTCCCATACCTGTATCGGGAATCCCCAAAGTTGAAGCCAAACGACCCTATTATTGGGTCTAGATGACGGCGACCACTTCTTCAGTTCATAGAAGAGAGAGTCGCCTCTTTCCGTCTCCGACTGAATAAGGAGACGAGCCTTGTCGTCGGACAACCCAGGAAGTAGGACCATGTCATCACCTAGGAACTTAGTGCCGACATTGTATCCTAGCTCCCACGCAAGGCGATCCTCTAGAGTTTCTACCTCCGTCATCTTCTTTAGCTTTCCCATCCAGGTTCCGTCACACCAGGATCCCCCTCTTTCTTCTGGGTTGATCTGAATGGTTGGTTTTCGTACCTCGTCTACCCTTGTGTCTCCTTGACATCCCCCCTGAATCGCTACGTCCACATATGACCTCCGAGCTAGATTACTCCCTTCGATCATCTTCTTCCTCCCAACATGTTTACTTTCCTGCAACTCTGTCTTCCGGCCTGGTCTGTCGAACCTCGGAAGGTTGACAAATAACTTGCATTTGTTAATGACGATGTTGTCCAGCCTTATCTCCAGTCCTTTTGCATCCAATACGCCCTTGAACCGCACAAACCCGTACCTCCTACCCTCCTTGTTAGGCCTCTTGGCAATGTACACTTCACGAACATCACCCCATTTTTTGAAGTGCCGCCATAACATCTCCTCGTTAGCTTCATCAGGAAAGTGTGTGAAGTAAAAGGAAGTAATATCAGCCTTGTTCCTCCAGTTAATGTCGTAATGTGTGTTCCTGCCCCCTAACTTCAGCTGCTGTAGTTGTCCTCCCGCCGACGAGGAAGTCTGCATAGCCTTCGTTGACCTTCTGCTTACCACCCTGGTCCACTTTTCTTCCTCAGCAAGGTCATTGTTTCGTCCTCTGGTGCTAAATCAATGCCCTTCGTGCAATTCTTCCCTTCAAGTTGCGTTCCTCCATCTCCCTCTGTTCGTGCCTGTGACTCTCGACCTCTCGCGCACTCTCGCCCGTTCTCCCTCTACCTCTCTCCTTCACTGTCACATTGTCTCTATTCCTCTCCCTCTCACGCCCTCTCTCTCCCTCTCTCCCTCTAATCCTGTCCTTCTGTTTCTCTCTGAGTCTCTCACTCTCCCTCATTCTCCTAACTTACTGTCTTTTTACTTATAAAATATATTCTTAAGCTGTAATGAACTTAGAGGTTGATCAAGACAGTGCTACCTTTTAACATGATGACTCCATTTGGTTGGCAAATATCCATTCACTTGGGGGGTGATAAAAATTCTGTGTGTGCAAGGAATATGGGTTGAATGGTCATATTATGGGACAAAGCATCACCTACCAGAGAGCTTGTTTAGCACCAACACCCTCATGCAACTAGTGCAGATACCATGTGATGTTGAACTAATTGTCTAATGCCTTGTATGGTGCCAACATTTTTTTGAAGTTGTTTATACATACTTTGTATTTATATTTTATAGCGTTTACTAGAATTCCAGGGGTTGTGAACCTGATGTTTTAGAGTTTCTTATTCCAAAGTTGTGTTGCTTATTATTTCTGAAAAATGTAATGCAGGGATAGGGCATTGGAGACTGAAGCCAAGAAAGCAGTTCTTAGACGTAGATCTACAGTTCAGTCAACTATAAAAGAGTCAGGTTCTTTTGATGAGGTTTGATTCCCACTTTCAAAATTTGAATTTCATCCAAGTGCTGCTTCCAGTTTTGTTAAATTAGTAAATTACTTGGATTAGTGTCAAACCTGAAAATATAGGCCTTACAGATTAATACATTTATTTTTTCTTGAATACTATTAGAATAATGTACAGTTCATGCATAACATGTTAAATGAGTTCATGCATCACATGTTAAATGCATTTAATTTTCATAGGAATTATAAACCTTTTGTTTTGATGTATCTCATTCTTGTTTATGCCTTCCCTTTGGCATATAATTCTAGGCATTGAAGAGTGTTGAAGAAACTGTTATAAGACTTGAAAAGTTGCTTCAAGAGTTGCATGTATCAAGCTCTAGTTCTGGAAAAGAGCATTTGAAAGCAGCCTGTTCTGACTTGGAGAAAATACGGAAACTTTGGAAAGAAGCTGAATTCCTGGAGGCATCTTTTAGAGCAAAAGCTGATTCTCTGCAAGAGGTACACCTTCCAACCCTCACCAACCTCCTTGATCAATTCTTTGGAACAATGCATAATGGATATCTACCTTGAAACTATTTTAATTTCCATGACTGTCACTTGACAAAGGAGATTAAGAACTGAATATCAGTTTCTAATGATCCAAACTGTACTATTCAGGTTACAATATATACAGCTTTGATAATAAAAGCTATCATATAATTCCGGGCTGAAAATCTGGCCTGATGACTACAAATAAGAAAATCAGTACTAATTACATATAATGAGGAAATAAATCTACTTAAAATTTTGTACAAAAAATACAAAATATTGATAATGATTTACAAGCTAAATGATATGATGATACACAATCTACAACACTGTCATTTTTTGTATGTTGATGTCTTTTGCTTGTTTTCCAGAAAATGGAAATCTTTTCCAGTTTCTAGCACCAAATAATTTTGTGCCTTTAATATTGCATAATGAGGAGCCTTCTGGCATTGGGGTAAGTTAGTTCTAATATTGTTACGATTAAATTACTAAGTAGGTCCCTAAACTTTTTTTTCTTTTTAATTTGGATCCCTAAACTAAAAAAGTAGGTCCCTAGGATTAGTTTATGGCAGTTTTAAAAACCGGGCATAGCTGATCAATTAAATTTTTTTTACTTGATCAAGGATCCAAATTAAAAAAAAAATAGTTTGGAGACTATTTGAAAACTCCCAAACAGTTCAGGGACCTACTTAGTAATTTACACTATTGTTATATATGTCGTTGTAATATTATATATATATATATATATATATATATATATATATATATATATATATATATATATATATATATTGTTTGTTGGTATTTGTTGATATAAATGGATGAATCCAGAATTTAACTAGTGAGGGGGCCAATTATGAAAGTTAGAGTAAATGAATATTTAGTTACATTTGTTGTGTATTGGAGACATCGATTTGGTTCCTAAAGTGCAGTTAGTATTGTTTTTTCATCCATTGAAAGATTAGTCTGGTGGAACTTGAAGTTGAAGGACCACTTTGATGGCCTTGGTTGACATTGAAGGGCCATTTTTCCATTTTGCTACTTATATACAAGGGACCAATATGATGCTAAATGTTTATTTGGAAGATCAAAATGGATATTTGCTCTAGAGGTCAAGATTTTTTAATAAAAGTTTGGAAGCTGAATGCATCATACATTAATCAAAGCTTAAGCACAATCCTCTCAATTAAAAAAATATTTTCATTTGTTTATTGAGTCAGTGGATCAATAACCTATAAAATAGTATACACTCACTAACCTAATTGCTAATTTAATTTTTCAAGTATTACATGTGCACACCACCACCAATAACCCTATGCCACTAGGCGAGGTTGGCTACGTGGATCCCAAATACCATTAGGCTAAATTTAAAACCGAATGCTTAGGGATATGAGGTTTGGTAATGTACACCACTTATCTTTAGACAAAATATTTTAGCAAACTATACCATAGGTGTATTTAAAAAAAAAATCAAAGTTATAAGTTGCTGCTAACACATTACAAGTGATGTATGTTGACAATAGTGGGTGCTCATATACACCCTCCTGCCTTTTAGAATGAATATGTTGGCAAGTTATACCTTTAAGTGTACTTTAAGAAAACCAAAGCTACTCATGCCTTATATATTAGATTTGAAGAGAAATGAGAGAAAATGAAATTGAAATGAGAGAAAATGAAATTGAGATGAGAGAAACTGAAATAAATGTAAAATGTATTTTTTTTATTAATGTCAGAAAAAATCAGTTATGTATAAGAGTTTTGATCTATTTATAGATCTCGAAATGTACTAGTGAAAGTACATTACACTTGATAGCTGGTCCCTTGTTCAGTGCAATTGTCTAACTATTAGTATCTATCTGTTAACTAACACTAATAGCTCAGCTGTATGCTAAGCTAGCACCAACTATAATAGAAGCGAGACACTTGAGATAGCCCAGTTATGAGTTACTCAAGTTATTATATACACGAACACACTATTATGTATACTTGAAATACCTTATGTGTAATTTTTGGGGAAGGTGCTTGTGCCTCCCTTTGCTTTCATCCCTAAACTTGGATTTTGACTAATTGAGCTTCTGTGCTTGTCTTGCTGAAAAACTTGGGGAATATTGGATGCAACTTTGGTAGTATATGCATGGTTAATTCTGTTTGCTTCTTGCTGTGCCTCTGGGTTGTGCTCTTTTTTTTATATATTTTTTTTTCATTCCCTTGCACAATAATTTATCATCTTGCTTGATTCCCCTGTACACTAGTCACAATTGTTTGCCTTTTGAGAATTTGTTTTATAGTCGATGATATTTTTAATATACTGATTCAGGGGGTTGACAGTGGTCGGACCTACACACCAGTTGGTGAAGAGGACGAGTATATAAAAGGGAAAAGCAGAAAGAATGCTAATGTAAGGGTGGACAGGAGCAAAAGGTATGAATTTTTTATAATAAATTTTGGCTTGCTTATTTTCTAATCTAATTACTGGTTTCTGAAACTTCAATTGGCAGCTGTTACTTCTCTTTTTTGGAGTTTTTTTCCTTAAAATATATATTTAAATGAAAAGAACATCTTTTCTTCCAGAAATGTTGGAAAATCCCGTGGATTCTGGAGCATCTTTGGACGTCCTGTCACCAAAAAGCCTGGCTTGGAGTCTGATGTGGATCCTTATGTATGCATTGTTGTCCTATTAATTTGATGATGATATATTCCTTTCCATATTATTAGTGCAACCTAACTCAACTGTCTATTTGTTTTTGCTTTTATTGTGATAAATAAAGTATTAGCATAGAATGTTCATTGTAAATTTGTAATTGTGTTTTATTATAAACCTCAGTTTTTTATACTTGCTTTTGCTTGGACCCTGCACCTTCAAAGTAGTTAGGACCCAAACCACCCCTCACACCTCACTCACAAACTCAGTGTTTGACTTCAAAAATTTACACGTCAAAATGCTCTACGGACTTAAAATGTCATTTATTTTGCTTTAGTTTATTACCTAATAATCCTTGTCTTGAATTAGCACTGTGCTTCATTTGGTTTAATTGTAAAGATAATTATCTGTTATAATTAGTGGGTATACCGTGTTGAACTTTTGAGTAACATGGACTTGCTATCTTGCTTGAAGGAAAATAATATTGAACTGTCTGCACCAAACCTAGGGGTTGTGGACCAAGAACCCAATGAAATCCACCGCTTTGAGCTTCTGCGAAATGAGCTAATAGAACTTGAGAAACGAGTTCAAAGAAGTGCCTATCAATCAGAAAATAATGAAGTACGTCTGAAAGATTCAATAAGTTACATGTTTATGATTTTATATGGCTTACAAAATTTTTGCTTAGTAAATGCATTGGTAAATAATATCTCTGGAGATTTGGTTTTTAACCGTGCCAAATGGTGTTGTGTGAGGTGTGATCCATATATCTGATCTCACCTAATGGGATAAGGCTTTGTTGTTTGTAACTGCACTGTTAATTATCCTGCCTGTACTGCTGCCTCATACTAATTCTTTTACTATCCTAAAATTTTCTTATTGATTTATAAGTTTTTAGCTTGCAATTTATCTTGCAGGTTGCTGATGAAAAACTATAAACTAGTATAGATTTTGGAAACTAATCTGTTACTTTTGGCTTGGGATACATGTTTTGTTGTTTTGATCATCCTTTCTTTGTTATCTATGATTCATCTTTCTTGTGCTTCACTAGTTACTTTCTCTTGATATAGTGTCTTTGTATCCACGAATGATACAAAGGCCAACCACTGACAATCTACACATGAGGGATATCAAACTTGATAGATTCTTGTATAAGTGTTGAGGTTTCAAAATTCATATTTGAATCCTTTGTATTGGACTCAAGAAATAAACACACTGAATTCTGAATAATGATAAAAATAATCTGGTTTTCAGGCCAGTTTTGAGTACAAACACAGGGTTTCTCCCCAGCAAGGAGTGTCCACTTTCCTCCTTCAAAACTTGAGGAATACCGATCTGACACCTTAATTGCCTTTTACAAGTCTGTAATACAACTTATATATTACCATAAATATCAACATTGTAACACATAATTGCATCATATGAAATCAATACAATAATAACTTCCTAATTAGACAAATGGATGAACAATCTGAGGGGAAGGTGAATTGGATTGTTAGAGTTTTCACAAAAACTAGTCCAATTCCTCCAAATATGATTTTAGTCAGAGTTATGTATTGATTTTGATTAGAGAATGTATTTTGTGCACAATGATACGATTATGACCCTCAATCAATGTAAACCACAATAACATTCACAAAACTATTCAAGAAAACTGAATATAAAAGAATTTAAGGATAAGAAAATATGTACCAATGATTTTTATATTGGTTCAATCACTACCACTGACCTACATCCAATCCTCAGATCCTTTATGAGATTTTCCACTATTTCTTGCAAGTATTAGCAAAACACATTTTCTTTAAGCTTTCTAAGCATTCACCATGGATACCTTACCAAGTAGGAAAAACTAAGTTGGATACCTCACCTGCTATTACCCTTTGATAGATTCCCCACTCTCGAACCATTTCTTACAAAAAGATCAAAACAAAATCACTTTCATGTGATGGATACTCAAATTGAAGACTCAGTATCTTTCTTGAACTTTTCTTGAACTTTGAGAGTCAATATAAGAGCTGATCAATCTTTCAAAACTTAATTGTAATGATGTAAAAACAAGTTTCTCTCTTCAATTTTTCGTTTATATGAAGCCAACAAATAATAATCACTAATATAGCTATCCGGCTTCGAAAATAATAAAAAATGAAGCTAGTATTTCTGTTCCAAACACTGATGTAATAAACTAAAACAAGATGGTAATCGATTATTTTGATCATCAGACTATTTAAACAAAATCATTCAAGAGTTTGTTAGGTTATCATTGTTCTCAGTTCTTACTTCTTGTTCTTTTGAACAATTGAACTCTTGATACTATAGGCTTGTAATTGATTAAAACAGTGAAAAGAATTTCTTAGGATTTACCCTGTTTTTGTAATTGTTACAAGATTCATGTGATCTATTACATTGTTCTAAATTTCTCGAAACCTTTCAAGAACAATTTATACATTACAAAATCAATGTTCAACAATTCAAAACATGAATACTTTCACTAATCAAGCCCTAAAACTTAACTTCATCTAACCTAAAAATCGTTAAAACATTAATTTACTTTTTGAAAACATTTATCAACATCAATTACGCTAAAACCAACCAGATTAATTAAATCATTATGAGCTTGATTGATCGATTAATTGATTTATAATAAGAATGGTTACAAAGATAATAAATAAAAATAAATAAACTACTATTTTCAAGAGAACAATTAAAAATTTAAAATATCACAAAATCCTGAGATATATTAAACTCAGCTAAACACTAAGCTACTTGGAAGGGTAATAAACATTGAATGCTCCTAATTCCAACACTGTATGTCCTTCTGATTAAGTTTATTTTCCCTTGAGTATTTAGCATTGAATATTGCTTTTACAGGATTTACTGGTTATTGATGATGGTGCCCCATATAGCGATGATGCTGGGGGTATTCAGATGGCCAGGGTTGAGAAGAAAGAAAATATCCTGGAAAAATCTTTTGGCAAACTAAAAGAAACAGGAACGGTATGCTTTTGTCTTGTGGCTTTTCTTTCTTGGAAAGATTGTCTTGCTTTTATTTGGTTTATGAATTCATTTGCATTATGGCATTGATCAGATGAAACCAACTTCCCCCCTCCCATGTTTTCTCTAGAAACTGGTGGGCATAATATATATTAGTGTCTCTGATAATATTGACTATGTCCCCTGAAATTTAAAATTAAGCCATCTGTTACGTCTTGTAAACATCTGAGATCTGAAATCTTATATTCAATAAGCAGGATGTCTGGCAAGGAACTCAGCTTCTCGCCATTGATGTTGCTGCTGCCATGGGTTTACTTAGAAGGGCATTGATAGGGGATGAATTGACTGAGAAGGAGAGGAAAACACTTAAAAGAACCTTGACTGACATGGCTTCGGTTGTTCCTATTGGTGTTTTGATGCTTCTTCCAGTGAGTTGAACATTTTTATTGTTCTCATCTTCTATGTCTGCATTGCGTCTTGTTCTGGCTAGAGAAGCATATTGTTCACTTGTAATCACAAAGATCCCATTAAAAGTAGGTTAGGGTTCTAAATCACTGTCTTGTTTAAATATGGGTCAATGAGATTGAGACCAGATCCTTTTAATCCCCACTACCAGGTTGGGAAATCTAAATTGAAAAAGAAACAAAATTGTATAAACAAATCACATCATGTTTTCAACCTCTATGATGGTGTCTTATGTTATAACTTTGTTACTTTTCCTAATTCTCAAGACCTTGCTTGAATTAACCCATCAAACATAAAGAGGGGTGGGTGCCTGTGTGGTTTGGCAGTCCTAGCCCACTTAGGGCAACCCGGGTCAAGTTAGTTGATTGACAGTTCCATCTGAAGGTATATGTATTAAAAAGGGGGGGCTAATGCTCACGGTTACCACTGTTGTGAGGTATATGGAGGATCAGATTTCTGTAGCCTTACCCACTTGGGGGAGATTGTTTTGGGGATTAGAAGCCATGACCACTATATCACAAGGGCAGTAAAATTTCCATTGTGACAAGGTATTTCAGAAGATATAGACATTATTCTTATAATTGATTAATAATCCAACAAGCTTAAACTACTAGGTAATAACTTATGAATAGCTTTATTACATCTTTAACATGCCCCTTCATGCAGGGCCCTTTGAAATTTGCAGCATGGACAATGCACTAGTCCATTATAACCATGTGCTGAATTTCAACTTCGGATTAATAGAATGGAGACAGCAAGGATCAAAACTATTTACCACTTAGTTATGGAGACTTTGACACCTATCAATGACTAACTTCCCTGAAAACTTAAGCTGTTAGGTGAGAGTTTTTAAATAACTTTATAATATCTCTAACACGCTCCTCATGCAAGCCTGCTATGGCCATTTTGCTGCCTACTTTAACCATGTACTGAATCTTATATATACACACACACACACATATATATATAGAGAGAGAGAGAGAAAGAGAGAGAGGAATGGTAACAACAAAGAATGTAGAACTACTTAATCAATGAAGCTCTAATACCATCTCAAGAATCAACTCTCCTAAAAGCGTTGTGAAAGACTCATGAATGTCTTTCTTATGCCTTGGATGCACCCCCTGCTGCAAGAGTAAAAGTGGAAAATGCACAAGCCCATTTGTATCATATATTAAAATTTCTTTTTCTTTTTAAGATCAATGTGGCAACAAGGATTAAAATCATTGGATCATAGAGGTTGAAATTCTATGTCAAGGAGTAACACTCCTTAAAGTTATGCTATTAGGTGAAAGTTTTAATAGATACCCATTTGTAAGTTACATAAATTTGGCACCTTCATTGTGCCCCTTTTTGCTGCTGCCCTGCATTTGGTAAACCATTGTCTGCCATTCTCTTAGTTTTAAATAAGGGCTTACCTATAGAGTGATTTCAGCAACTTTGCATGTTAGGAATGATTGACATTGATTCACCAATTTGAGGGGGAGTGTTGTAAGTATGTATATAGCTCTAATTTAGGATAGAAATTAGATTACATTTTCTCTTTCTTGTAATATCCTCTAGAAGCATTTGTAATTATACTGTATTGCCATATTTCCTAAGTTTCATTTATTAGAATTAGCCAATATATTCATATTAGAGCATGTACGTTCAGAGAATCATCAAATAATATTAAAAATTCATTCATCTCTCCCCTCATATTTCAAGACTATTACATCTCTAGGCTTAGTATTCAAATCAATGGTCAATAAATTTAATTATTGATCCTGCCAAGGTTATCAAACTCGAGAGTTTATGTAAACTCGTGAGAGTTTCGTAGACTCGACTTGTAGACTCGTAAGAGTTCACTTCATATAAAAATAATAACAAAATATCTATAAATATCATACTAATTAAACATTTCAACAATATAATAAAGCAAAATAGTAAATCATAAATTTCACAATACTTAAATAACCAAGTCTAATAATGCATCACTACTAGATAATAACTTGCAAATGTTATAGTAGTGGTAGATCGTTTCCATCAAGGGTTTGATATTATTAGAGAACAAGGGTTTGATGTTATTAAAGATGAGAATTTTTTTATTCGGAAACAACACACTAATTGAAGGTATGTTGAACACTAAACAAATAGAAAACAATCCAAAATGACTTACATTTTGGTCTAATTTTTTTAACTTGTTGACTCGTTAACTTGATAATAAACTCGAGAGTCTACCGAGTTTACTTTATAGAGTCTACCCAGAGTCTACTAAAAAGAGAGTTTACACACAAGTCAATTCACAGAAGGTAAGTGGACTCGTAAACTTATAAGAGTTAATGAGTTAACTAGAGAGTTTGATAACCATGGAACCTGAATAAGCGAGAGATTCTTGTTTCCACCATTTTTTTCCTAGTGAATCTGACTCTGCCAAACTTGGCATGATCAATTAAATTCTTTTTCCCCCTATAATTTTTTCCTCTCTGCCTCTTATAAATTTGAGCGGGGAATATAAGATGAAGAGCTAATGCTTATAGAAAATGTAGAAAAGATGAAAGAAATGAACTTATTGCTATTTCATATATTTTTATTTCTTAGGTGTGGTAAATTATCATTTTCCAACATTAGATCTGGTCCTTGGGGTAATGGTCTAGTGTAAACCTACTAAAGAATAAATGTTTATTTTGCACAGGTTACTGCCGTTGGGCATGCAGCAATGTTGGCTGCTATTCAGAGATATGTACCATCTCTAGTATGCACACTATGACTGGCTGCTTTTTTCCATCTCCTATTCAGATTCAATTCTCCTATTATCACATCATAAGGGTTTTTACTAGACCTTCTCTCTTGCAGATTCCATCCACTTATGCACCAGAGAGGTTGGATCTCTTGAGGCAGCTTGAGAAAGTAAAGCAAATGACAGCCAGTGATATGGGCTCAGATGAAGAAGTGGATGAAGATAAATGATAAGAAGCAATGCCGATTTATGTATAGCTAGCGAAACAATTCTGTGATCTGATGAAAATTGGACTGCTTTGTTACCCTCTTTCTGGAAAAATTTTGTTGATGCCAAATTTCTCAGATAGGAGTTGAGCATAGAGAAGTTCATTCCACGTGTCTGGCACCCCTGGTAAGCACCAGTGGCTGCAATCCTGTGGGGCATCAGGTGGAGTACCCGGTTCCCGATACTTGGAAGGGTGACCGTCTTTCCTCAATTCTGAAAGATATGTGATGTTCAAAAAGTGGGCCTTCCGTCTCTCGTATTGCGTCTGTTTGACAACACCAGATACAAATATGTTATAATATGGTTCAATTTCAAGTTTTGTAGGGTCATTTTCTGGCTCTGTTTGCATGTCACACTCTCCTCCATCATTCCATGTGCCATTCCTGTATAGTAAAGACTTGTATGACCATAAGAAATCACCAGAAACTAATGTTAGGGTGACTGAATTTGAACTTTTGAAATGGAGTTTTTTTTTTTTTTTTTTTTTTAAGGCAAAAGAGGGAGAAAGACTGAGTCAAGCGCTTGCAACGATTCCAACTAGGTTGATAACCCTACAAAGACCCGACAAGGCAGCCAACTCCCGAATTCATTAATAACAAAAGAAACAGAAAACAGGGGGTCATGGGGGGACATAGATACTGAAATCCATGATGAAAATAAACACCAAGCTCTACCTGAACCTAAAACTAGGTAGAGCTTGTCTATCCTTTAAAAAAAAAAATCTATGCAAAAGAGTTGGAGTGGAATCCCACCGGCAAAAACCATCTAAGAAGTGAGTTAATTAAGTTAACACTTCTGTTTGGCCAAAATTAAAAACGTTTTACTACATGAAACATGCGTTTGCCGATGAAATGTGTCAATGCCCTTGCCTGAAATGAACGGAGGAATAGCTACGAAAGAAGACGAAACTCCTTGGATCGAGATTATGCAATGTCCATGATTTCCATGTCTGCAGGGATCTCCTAAATGCTTCTTTCACGTTCATCGTCATGTTTACCCTTCCTCCTTCCTGGAAGTAGATGCCCCTGCAAAATGTTAAGGAGTTTGTTTAGAAGTGTTACTTTCGATTATAGAAGACTTTTTTATTTTTATTTACATTATTTAACGCAACATATGTAAAATCATTTCAAAAAAGTGAAGTACATTTTCTAAAAAGAATTATGTGGTACTCAAACAAAATAATTTTTATTTGTTTATAAGGTTAAAAAAAAGCACTTAAAATTTTTTTCTTTTCTAAATAGAAAGTTCATTCAAATGCGCCCTAAGTCCATAAATTTGCCAACACTAAATTTTATAAAAGAAACGGTTGCAGTTGACCTACGACTTGATGGTTTTGTCTGGGTTCCACCAATGCCCGGAATTGAAAACAAGAACATCTGCTGCTACCCATTTATTGAAATACCAGTGCAACTCGTCAAGCCTGATAGTACTTCGGACATTACTAGATGAGTTAAGTGGTGGGCGACCTATAACACACAAGAAGGGTGTCCTGTAGTACTCTACTGTCATGTTGTATTCCTGAAACCTCATTACCAGAAAACCGTTGTGTTTGCTTATGGGATTTCCATTCACTTCATATATTTTGGAGAGGTTAGAAACCCCTTGTGTCAGCATGCATAGCAAAGACTCCCATTGGTTTCTGCCCACGGAATCACCCGCAAACACAATGCGTCCATTGCGATTCCTTTCTAGGAGGTCACTGGCATTGAACCTGAGTTACATCACAATGCAATCAAGATAAGTTGCTATCAGATACTCATGACTTTTAAAAAGTACTGTACAAAATTTAAAAAAAAAAAAAGAAGCAAATCTTAGCCGTACCTTTTAGACATTGATTAAGAAACTAAAAGGAGTAAAATTTTCATCAGGACATACAAAATTGGACTGTCCATGATTTTTTTTCGATCTTATATGATTTTCATTATAAAATACTTTATTTTTTAATTCCTTAATCAATATTCTAAGAATACTCATTAACAACCTAAAAGAAAAGTGCAATGGCTAGTTAGTAACTTTCACGACAATTTGGTATGAGGGATGGGGAGGCTTATCACCGAACGTGAACCTTACCCACTTTGTATGCTTCCAACATAATGTGAATCATGTCAGTCAACTAAAAGAATAAGATTTTTATTAGGACATACAAAATTGTACGGTTCAGGATTTGTTTTAGATCTTTTATGATTTTCATTATAAATATTTTATTTTTTTAATTTTTTAATCAATATTTTAAGGGTACTGGTTAACAACTAAAAAGAAAAGTACAATGGCTAGTTAGTTACTTTCACGACAATTTGGTATGAGTGATGGGGAGGCTTATCACAGAACGTGAACCTTACCCACTTTGTATGCTTCCAACATAATGTGAATTGAATCATGTCAGTCAACTATCAAACTTGAATGTTACATGTTCCAACCATTGTAGTGCTTCATTTGGACAAAACCCCTTTTTTATTAGTGGAGCACACTAGTGTCAAGTTCAGATTTCTAAACCACCAAACAAGTATGTAGTATTGGACTCAACTGAGACTCAATTTTCCCTTACACTTTTGAAGGGTAACCCTTAACTATTATTTTCTTTCATAAACACTACTATAATAGATAATTAACGTCATTTTACTTACTAAGTCCCCTATTGGAAATAAGGATATTGTGTCCACAAGTGTTTACGAAAAATTAGCTTCATTCTCCTTCCCTACCTTTATTGACTATTTTCACCCAAACCCCTTCTTTGATCCAAAAGAAGAGAGGAGGAACAATACTAAACAAAAAGACACGTTGAAACCCACACGATTCCATTATTGTTGACAATGTGAGGTTTTATTTTATCTCAACCATTGCCAGCATGTTTGAATTAAAGTTTGCTAATTGAGTTCGTAAAAGTAACCCAAGTGGTAAAACTGAATTTCAAGACAAAAATTTTAATGCAAACACACTTTTGGGAGTAACCAAACATGTTACTAAAATGAATTTACTTTCTAAAAGTACTTCAACCCCCAAATGTATTTTTAAACTGAAAATCAAACATACCCTACAAAGACTATCCGAAAACTGATCAATAATACGTACATAACATGCATATAGCCATGCAAGATGCATGCAATAAGTAGCCAAGGTGCATGACATGATACAAACATGTATCACATACCGGGGAATGTCACAGCCATCAGGTTGCCATCTCCATTTACGAAACCTTTCATTTTTCCGTCCGTTTTGGCGACACCGGAATCCGGGATCCAGAAAGGGGCAGTTTTCATCATACAATTGACGATGGTAGGTTTCATCCCACACCCAGCGGCCTCTGGAATAATCGCATGCTTCGACGAGTGGCGATTTGTGTGAATTATTGGGAGTGACATTTGATGACAAGAAAGCAAAGCGAGAAAGTAACTGTAGATCAAAAGGGTACACGAGGTTGAAAAATAATATGGATGAGAGTAAGAGGACAAGAAAAGAGAGTGCATATGTTGATTCTCTCTTCATTTTTTTTTCAGATTCTATTAAAATTATGTGACGGTAAGAAAAAGTAAAGAAATAAATTTATATGAGGTGTTTTATTTTGAGGGTTTCGTTGTTTTTGGGGGTTGAGGAAGATCCATGAGAAAAGGAAGCACGAGTAATTTTACTTTTTTAAAAGTCTAGCCCTTTCTTTTGTCTCCTATGAGCTAGCTGGAATTCACATGACTCATCATTGTTTTTTTTTTTCTTCGTTGTTATTGTTATTATTCCATGTACAGCTTTTGGCAATTCCTCTAATCTATCTAGTTGTCGCTAGCTAAATATTCTCTGATTATGAGATTATTGTTTTGACTATTTAATCCATCTTCTTGGAATTTTTTTTACATATAATAAAGTTTAGATTAGAGAGAGAAAAAAACACGTTATCAATCTAAGGATCATCTTGAAATCTAACAAGGAAATTAGAAGAAACTTAATCCTAACTTTGCTTGCTTTGTAGAACTAAAATTATGAAGAAGTGTGATCCTAACTTGCTCGATAAAACTAACAAATATGATAAAGTTCTTAATTAATCCAAGAACAAAAGAGAAATTCTCATAATAAAGAAATTATTCAATTCGTTAATATTCAACTTGTAAAAAAACAAAACGCTTATGGATAAAAAAAAGATTAGAAACTATTAGCCTTTTCTCATTTTAGTTAGAGTAGTTATAACTGTATTAGTCTTCTCTCATTTCAGTTAGAGTAGTTGTAACTGTTTCAACTGTCTTAGGTATCATAGTTGTTAGTTAGTTTGTTATAAACTAACTCTTATATATAATTTGTATTCATAATTGAATTGAGTAATGAGAAGCATTCCTTTCGTCTTCTTCTTCGAGCTTCTTTTCTCCCTGTTTTAGAATATGTTGTGCCATGAGTTCTACATGACATCAGAGCTCTTCAATTGAAGAGCTCTGTTGCGCACTCTCTTTGTTCTTCCTCGATACAGACATTGTTTCAATTCTCCCATGGCTTCACCCAATCCTTCAGCACTAGAGGATTCGCTCAATCCTCATAGCCCATATTATGTGCATCTGAGTTTGTCGATGATTCTTTGCCACAACCAGCGCCTAATCATGCTCTTCATACTACATGGAAACATTCCAACAATATGGTGGTTTCGTGGTTGATAAATTCGGTATCACCATTAATCAGACAGTATATTGTGGCTGGATAATGCCGTTGATATTTGGAGAGATCTGAAATCAAGATATTCACAAGGTGATTTGTTGAGAATCTAAGAATTACAGTAGGAAGTTGCTCCCGTCAAACAAGGTGATATCTCTGTTACAGAATACTATACGAAATTAAGAGTAATATGGGATGAATTAGAATCATATAGACCAGATCCAATATGTAGCCGTGTTAAAAAATGTTTATGTGATGCTCTTGTAATTGTGAAACAAAGGAAGGTACAAGATCAAGTTATGCAATTCTTAAAAGGATTGAATGATTAGTACAACAATGTCAGGTCCAATATACTGATGATGGATCCTCTTCCCTCAATTAATAAGGTTTTCTCATATGCTACTCAACAAGAAAGACAACTTCATGGGATTGTTAATATGAATAATCTCAGCTTGATTAATGCTAGTTGTGCTTCTCATTCTAGAAATCTGTGTAGCTATTGCGGGAAGAATGGACATGTTGTTGAAGATTGTTGGAAAAAGAATGGCTATCCAAGTAATTTTTCATCGCATAGAGGAAGAGGAGGTCGAACTTTTCATGGTAATGGTAGAGGCTGGAATACTGACAGAAGCGGTAAAGTGTGCAATTACTGTGGTATCATTGGCTACACTGAGACAGAGTGCTTCAAGAAACAAGGATATCCACCAGGACATTGTTTGCACAAGGCACCCGATGCTAATATCAATGACACAGCTACAGAACCAACGAATAATGAGAATTCAGCAGCAGCAACTATAATTCAGGAAGGATAGAATTCAGAAATGAAATTGACATCACAACAATATCAAGCTCTAATGAGTTTGCTACAGCAGACATCTACCATTGGATCTTCTTCTTCTACACAGACAGCCCATATCAATCAACTTGGTATAGCTCCTAAAATTGATTCTATTATAGGAAGTGTTTTACCTATAGTTTGCACCATAAACAATGATTCTGATCTCAATACTTGGCTCCTTGACTCGAGGGCTACTGATCATATTGCATCTTCCCTTGATTTATATAGTGAGTGTAAACATATTTCTCCCATCACTGTTAGCCTCCCTAATGGAGAACAACTAATTGCTAGATACTCTAGGACTGTGCATATTTTAGAATTTCTTGTTCTAACTAATGTGTTGTATCTACCTAATTTCAATTTCAATTTGATCTCCATTTCCAAATTTACTAATTCCATGCATTATCAACTTGTATTCTTGGCTAATAAATGTCTGATACAGGAAATCTCCACCAAGAGGATGATTGGTACAGTTGATGTTGAATCTGGTTTGTACAAACTCAAGTCAACCTCTAGCCATCACAACAGTACATCCCTTGTTATACTCAATCCCTCCAATTATGTCAATTCTTGTAATAAAATACATTGATATATGGCACTGCAGATTAGGACACTTATCCAATGAAATAATGTTAGCCATGAAACAATATTATCCCATTTTAAATTCTGTCAGAGAGATTATTTGTGATGCTTGTCACAAAGCCAAACAAAAGAAATTGATTTTTCCCGTTAGCAGTTCTCATTCTCTTTCTCCCTTTGCTTTAATACATGTTGATATTTGGGGTCCCTGTTCAACCACTTCTATACATGGTCATAAATATTTTCTTACTATTGTTGATGATCATACTAGATTTGTTTGGGTTTTGCCAATGTCTTCTAAAACTGAAACTCAATCTCTTTTACAAGGTTTTATTAAATCTGTTGAAAGGCAATTTGATACAAAAGTTAAAGCTATTCGCTTAGATAATGGTGTCGAATTTATCATGAGTCATTTCTTTCAAACCATTGGTATTATTCATCAAACAACTTGTGTTGAAACTCCCTAACAAAATGGGATTATCGAAAGAAAACATCAATATTCACTTAATGTAACTCGAGCCCTTTTGTTTCAATCTAACCTTCCAAACATTTTTTGGTCCTATGCTTTACTTCATGCTGCTACTTTGATAAATATCATTCCTACACCTTTTTTGAAAAATGACTCCCCATATCAAAAACTCTATTCTGCATTATATGATGTTAATTTACTTCGAGTTTTTGGTTGTCTATGTTACACTAGCACTCTCAATGCTAACAGAAAAAGTTGGATCCTAGAGCCTTACCTTGTGTGTTTCTTGGATTCAAATCCCACAAGAAAGGTTACATTGTGTACAATCTCCATACACAAACCATTGAAGTGTCTCGAAATGTCATTTTTTATGAGAACTATTTTCCCTTCTCCACTCTCAATATTAATGACCTTACCATCCTTGCTCACCCTTCCATCACTACCCATAATCCACAAGCCTTTTCTTTTCCTATAGATTCCCCTTCTCCTACACCTTTACCTCCTCAACCTGAACCTATATCTGTTGACCAGCCATATACTAAACCCACCTCCTTTGAACATTCCCTTTGTAAGACTGACAGAGTTCGAACCAGACCCATCAAATACAATGACTATCAAACCAGTTTCGCATCAACCACTGCCACTAATCATCCAGGCACCAAACATCCTATTTCCTCTATGATTTCCTATAATAAGCTCTCTTCCCATTATCACAGCTTTATTCTTAATGTCTCTACTAATTCTGAGCCTAAGTCTTATATTGAAGCCTGTCAACATGACTCATGGGTTCGAGCTATGCTTGATGAAATTTCTGCTTTAGAAAGGAATCATACATGGGTGCTTACTAATTTACCTTAGCATAAAAATGTGATTGGTTGCAAATGGGTGTACAAGATCAAACATAATGCAAATGGTTCTATTGAACGGTATAAGGCTCGCTTGGTTACTAAAGGCTATACCCAAATTGAAGGTCTGGACTATTTAGATACTTTTTCTCCAGTAGCCAAAATTACTATAGTTCGACTTTTGCTGGCACTCGCTGCTTCGAATAAGTGGTTTATCAGACAGCTTGATGTCAATAATGCATTCCTTCATGCTGATCTTAATGAAGAGGTGTATATGATTCTACCTCCAGGTATGAAATCTACTAAACCTGGTCAAGTTTTTAAGTTACAAAGATCTCTTTATGGGTTGAAACAGGCCATTCGTCAATGGTATGCTCAATTATCTACTTTTCTTGTGGCTCATGGCTTCAAACAGTCTGCTGCTGACTATTCTCTCTTTACTTTGAAAAGAGAAAATTTGTTCACTGCATTATTGGTCTACGTTAATGATATTGTTCTGAGTGGGAATGATCTCTCTGTTATTTTTCATATTACAAAATTACTGGATGACACTTTTAAGATCAAAGACCTTGGTAATTTGAAGTATTTTCTTGGATTTGAAGTTGCTCGTGGAACCTCTGGTATTAACATTTGTCAAAGAAAGTATGCTTTGGATCTTCTCACTGATACTGATATGTTAAATTCCAAGCCTGTTTCTACTCCTTTTGATTACTGTACCAGACTGCATCAATCCTCTGGATCATTGCTTTCTGATTCACAAATTTCTTCATATAGACGCTTAATTGGCAGGTTAATATACCTTACAAATACCAGACCTGATATCACCTTTGTCGTTCAACACCTGAGTCAGTTCATTGCTTCTCCTACTACTGCTTATTACACGACTCTTTATCGTATTCTTTGCTACATTAAAGTTGCTCCTGGTTTGGGTATTTTCTTTCCTTCTACTAGTGAGCTTCAACTCAAAGCCTTTAGCAATTCTGATTGGGCTGGATGTATTGATACTAGGAAATCCATTACTAGTTTTTCTGTTTATCTTGGTTCATCACTTATATCATGGAAATCTAAGAAGCAAGCCACAGTCTCAAGAAGTTCTTCTGAAGCTGAATATCATGCCCTTGCTACTGTAACTTGTGAAATTCAATGGCTCACATATTTGCTTCATGACTTTGGTATTATTCATAAGCCTGCTTTGGTGTTCTGTGACAATAAATCGGCTCTCCACATTGCAGCTAATCCTGTCTTCCATGAAAGAACCAAGCATATTGAGATTGATTGTCACTTGGTTCGTGACAAGCTGCTTTCGGGTTTGATCAAGCTCTTGCCTATTGCTTCAGCACAACAACTTGTTGATGTTTACACAAAGGCTTTAGCTGCTGGTGCTTTTTTCCAAGCTGGGTATGAATGACATTTATTCCCCAGCTTGAGGGAGAATATTAGCCTTCTCTCTCATTTCAGTTAGAGTAGTTATAACTATATTAGTCTTCTCTCATTTCAGTTAGAGTAGTTATAACTGTTTTAACTGTCTTAGCTGTCACAATTGTTAGTTAGTTTGTTATAAACTAACTCTTGTATATAATCTGTATTCATGATTGAATTGAGTAATGAGAAGCATTCCTTTCGTCTTCTTCTTCGAGTTTCTTTTCTCTCTGTTTTAGAATATGTTGTGCCATGAATTTTATAGAAACAAAAAACACGTTTCATTGGAAGGTTGAGGAAGACTAGCAATCTCAGGGAAGATTAATACTCGTTTACCAATAGAAGAAATTTAAGAATTAAATGTAAATTACAATTAGTATAAATAGAAGAAATCTAAGAATTAAATGCAAATGCATTGCCATCCGTATTCATAATGTTAGTAATAAGTTGAATAGTATATTTTAGATGTTGAAGTTAATTTGAGGATGGAATAGAAAAAGATAACCAACACATAAGTGAAAGCTTTTTTTTTTCTTCTTCTTTCTCACATGTATCATATTTTTTAAGATAATATTATTTGAAACACGATCAAACTTTACGTGTCAAGTGTGAATCTCTCCTTATAAGTATTTTTTGATTTAGTTCAACTTGTTTTAGTTTTAAATATGAAAATCAAATATTTAACTGAACTAATAAATTAAAAATGCAGTTGAATCATTATCCTATTTATCTATAAAAAAAAAAACAGACATATACAAGGAGATTTATAATCATTATCGACTAATATTTATTTTGTTAAATTATTCATTTGGTCCCTGTAGTTTCATGATTCGTACATTTTAATTCTTATAGTTTGAAAGTGATTTTTTAGTCCTATCATTTACATTTTAAGTCTCTTGTAGTTCTATAGTTTAAAAGTCATCTTTTTAGTCTTTATAATTTATATTTTAATTTTCTTTTAGTTTTTATTGTTATCTTTTTAGTCTCTATCATTTATATTTTAATTATCTTTTATTACTTACTAAAAAATATATATATAAAAATCTCATTGTTTCTATGATTGGCCATTATACCAACGACAAACACCACACACATGGGGACCTTTCCACTTGCAGTGCCACAGAGCAACTGAAATATTTGACACCTTCTCAAGTAGAGATGGGACTCTTGTTTGCGTAAATCTTTATGGGCCCGTAATAATCACAAGTTACAGTGGTTGTCTTAATTTATTTTTTATATCTACAAATGAAAAATAAATACCAAATAAATTATAATATTCATTATTTAACTCCATCAAGTAAGTTAGAACTCAATCAATCCAGTTAGATTCGTGATGTTTATCTCAGTTGATCGTGTTATGCACATCAAAAATGTTATACACACATTACTTTTATAAATATGTAAATAATAATAATAATTTTATTTTAAGAAATAAAACAATAAAAAAATGTAATTTTGTAGTATGCAAATAACAAAGTTCTTTCACTTTTTCCCTTTTTTATTAATTATGTTGTATAACTTGGATAAAACTGCATCCATTCTGTTCACAGAAGTCAAGAACTTAAAAATTAAAATATTATATACACCTAATTACGCATTATTGTATATACTCACACGATCTTCGCTAGCGATATGATTGTTTTTATTTTGTATTTACACACACACCCTCTCTAATACTATTAACTATGCTTTGGTGAAGATTATTTTTTAGATAGATAATTCACTGAAACATAATTTTCGCCACCTTATTTTTTATAAATTTATAAATTTTTTTATTTTCTAATTGATATATTTTTTCTTTCACTTTTAAAAATATATGTGATTTTAGTTCTTTCTTTATTTAACTCAGATATTTTGTTTCTAATTTTAAAAAAATCATAATTTTAATTTTTGTGATCAATTTCGAACGTTGACCATGTACCCTATTAATATTGAGTGACACATATTTGTTTATTAGTCACATAATAATTTTTTATATTATTTAATTGTTGATAAGCTTAATTAATTTATAAATTTTAAAAAAAATACATAATTAATGTTTCAAATTTGTCACATGAACTAAAATTTTAATTTTTTAAAAGTGTGAGACAAAATGTCTCAATTAAAAAAACTGAAGAATACTAAAATTATATATTTTTTAAAAGTGGAGGACAAAATATCTCAATTAAAAAAAATAAGAGAACTAAAATCCAAAATTTAGAAAAATAAGGAAACAAAAAATTGCATTTTATCTTAAAAATTTAAAGATAAAATATGTTTTGAAACAAATAAAGTTATCTTAAAAATTTAAAGATAAAATATGTTTTGAAACAAATAAAGTTAGTATAAATTTTGAAATTTAAGCTATGTTTGGTTTGACCTTTGAAGAGCTTATTTATTAGCTTATTTTTCATAAGCTACCTCAAATAGCTTATTTTGATAAGTTACTTGAAGTAACTTATGAAAAATAAGCTAGCTTAAAAGCTATTAACTTTTTTTGTTTAATTTTATTCTTACTATTGTATTCGAAATTTTGTTTTAGCTTTTTATTCAATTTAAAAACCCTCTTATTTGTCACACCATTCCTTAACGTTAGGAATTATTTGAATCATACTAACATTATAGTTATTTGCTGAATTATTTTATTTTTTGCTAAAATGTATTTTTGGTCTTCCTATTTTTTATAATCAATAATTTTGGTTTTCCTATTTTAAAATTGAAATATTTAGTCATTCTATTTTGAAAAATTAATAATTTTGATCCCACCATCAAAATTTTAGACGTTGACCCTTAAGAATTAATGTTGACCTACACAGGTTCATGTTACTATTGAGGAAATTACCCTTCAACCCTTTCACACAATCCTTCCGGTTTCACTGCACATTAGTCATTACACTTCTCAAACCCTAATAACACAACCACCACATCCAAACATATCTTGGGTGAGGTCATCACCATCATTGTCACCGTCTTCGATGAAGGCGATTGGTCCGCACCCTAGTTACCTTCCTCCATAAAAGCACCCCTTTCCCTCAACCTCTTATTTATTTATTTATTAACCCTTTATTCCACCCCTTCCTCTCCCTTAACCAAGCACCATGGCACTGCCAGAGACAATACACAAAAGGCTATTTGTGTTTGTGTAAGCATTACCGTCTTCTTTGGCTCATGCTTCCGTATTGGCATTTCGTCTCTAGGGTTTGCAACATTTCAATTTATTGTTGAGGTCTGAAATTTTAATCGACACAAGATGATTTGTGATAGCTCAGGGTATTCGAGGCCCCTATCTAACCTCCCTGAGACGAAGAATAGACAGAAGGAAGAAAGGAGAGAGAGTCCTTTAGGAAGAAGAAGCTTTATTACTATCATGTCCCATTCACCAAGAGGGAAGATACAGTTTTATAACCACTAAGTGGTAGTTACAACGTCCTAACGGTCTAACCGCAAGCCTCAACTAACTGCTCCTTCTCGAACCTTCTTGCGTTAGCTACCAGATTGCATGCATCCCTCAGTTTTCTCACGACGTCACGTAATCTCTTAGGTGCATGGGAGGGATACTATGCCTCTTGGGCCTTGCTGGCTGCACCCCTTCTGATGTGAACCTGAGTAGGAGCGGATCGTTTGATACAGGCTACGGAGGTTTGGATGACGCCACTTCCGGTGAAGGAAGATAAGTCAGGGTAGACGCCACAAGGATTACCTTGATAAGTCTGAGATTGGTTCAACAAGGAACTCCGAGAGAAACTCTAACCAAATTTTATCAAATGCCAAAAGTTCCTTTATTGAAAACAAAAACAAATACATATAGTGTATCTGAACAAAAAGATAAAAATAGACATGGGTCTTCTAAACAGTTTGGGCCAAAATTACAATAAAAATAAATTATAACTAAAAACTTATTTAACTTGGGCCTTCAAGTTAGTTAGGGCCTTCAACAACAATTAGTAGTCTTGGTAGTGCCTCTGCCTCTGGGCCTTCATCTTTCTCCACTTGGGCCTTCAATCATCATCAATGGCAGTTATACAAATGACTAGCCTTGTCTCTATGACGTGTTGGGCTTATTTAAGTCTACCTCTGGTCATGGGCCCTTCAAGTGCTTCATGGTCCTTGCCCTTGGTTATGTCCTCATCACTCCCTCCTTCTTGAAAAGGATTTGTCCTCAAATCCAAGGCCCCTCCATCTGCATCAAAAAGAGATAGATCAGACACATTGAAAGTGGCACTTACATTATACTCACTAGGCAAGTCAATCTTGTAGGCATTGTCGTTGATCTTCTCCAACACTTGGAATGGTCCGTCTCCTCTAGGTTGAAGCTTGGACTTCCTGTGTTCTGGGAACCTATCCTTCCTCAAGTGTACCCAAACCCAATCACCTGGTTCAAGCGCGACTTTCTTTCTGCTTTTGTTGGCTTGCCTTGCATAGCTCGCATTTTTCTTTTCAATTTGAGCCTTCACTTGCTCATGCAACTTCTTCACATACTCAGCTTTAGCCTGTGCATCCTTATGCTTAAACATAGCAATGTTAGGCATAGGCAACAAATCAAGAGGAGTCAAAGGATTAAATCCATACACTATCTCAAATGGTGAACAATTAGTTGTGCTATGGACAGCCCGATTATAAGCAAACTCAACATGAGGCAAACAGGCTTCCCAAGATTTAAGATTTTTCTTTAAAACAGTCCTAAGCAGTGTGCCTAAAGTCATATTGACTACCTCAGTTTGACCATCAGTTTGTGGGTGACAAGTAGTAGAAAACAACAACTTAGTACCAATCTTACCCCACAAGGTCCTCCAAAAGTGACTAAGGAATTTTGCATCCCTATCACTGACAATGCTCCTCGGTAATCCATGAAGCCGCACTATTTCTTTGAAAAACAAATCAGCCACATGACAAGCGTCATCCACTTTCTTGCAAAGGATGAAGTGTGCCATCTTAGAAAACTTGTCAACAACAGCAAACACAGAATGCTTTCCATTCTTGGTTTTGGGCAGCCCCAAAACAAAGTCCATAGATATGTCAGTCCAAGGATATTCAGGAACAGGCAAAGGAGTATACAATCCATGAGGTTTAACCTTAGATTTAGCTTGTTTACACACAATGCAATGACCACAAAACTTCTGCACATCACGCCTCATATGAGGCCAAAAGAAATGCTCTTGCAGAATTTCCAGGGCCTTTTGAACCCCAAAGTGTCCCATCAACCCCCCCTCATGTGATTCACTCACAAGCAACTCTCTAATGGAACACTTAGGCACACACAATTTATTTTCTTTAAACAAGAATCCATTATGCCTATAGTAACCATTTTCAGAAAACTTTTCACATGCAGCAAAAATTTCAGCAAAGTCCACATCATGCACATACATGTCTTTCAAAGAATCGAGACCAAACAGTTTAGTTTCAAGCATAGCAAGTAAAGCATGTCTCCTAGACAGTGCATCAGCCACTACATTCCCTTTCTCCTTTTTATGTTTGATGACATATGGAAATTGCTCTAAAAACTCTACCCACTTAGCATGCCTCTTATTAAGCTTTCCTTGGCCTTTTAAGTATTTTAAGGACTCGTGATCACTATGGATGACAAACTCTTTGGGTAATAGGTAATGCTGCCAAGTTTGTAAAGCCCTAACCAAAGCATACAATTCCTTATCATAAGTTGAATAGTTAAGGGCAGCGGCTCCTAACTTTTCACTAAAATAAGCTATCGGATGTCACTCTTGCAACAAAACAGCCCCAATACCCACATTTGACGCATCACACTTAATTTCAAATGATTTTGCAAAATTAGGCATAGCAAGAATGGGTGCATTAGTTAACCTATGTTTGAGGACAGCAAAGGCCTCTTCTTGTTTCTTACCCCATTTGAAACCCACATTCTTCTTAACAACTTCAGTTAGAGGTGCAGCCAATGTACTAAAATCCTTAACAAATCTCCTATAGAAACTTGCTAAACCATGAAATCCCCTCACCTCACTCAGGGTCTTAGGTGTTGGCCATTCTTGGATGGCCTTAACCTTTTCCACATCCATCCGTACTCCCTCAGCACTAACAACAAAACCCAGAAACACCACATGATCAGTACAAAAGGATCACTTTTCTAGGTTGGCATACAATATTTCTTTCCTAAGCACACTTAAAACGGATTGCAAATGTTGAACATGCAAATCAAGACTAGTGCTATAGATAAGAATATCATCAAAGTACACCACCACAAATTTCCCAATAAATTCCCTTAAAACATGGTTCATCAATCTCATGAAAGTACTAGGTGCATTAGTCAAACCAAATGGCATAACCATCCACTCATACAAACCATATTTTGTTTTAAAGGCAGTTTTCCATTCATCTCCCTCTCTAATTCTAATCTGATTATAGCCACTTTTCAAATCAATTTTAGAAAACACACATGCACCATACAGTTCATCAAGAAGATCATCTAACCTGGGGATTAGGTGCCTATACTTGATGGTGATGTTGTTTATGGCTCTACAATCAGAACACATCCTCCATGAGCCGTCCTTCTTGGGTACTAGAATGACAGGTACATCTCTCACCCAACCTTTGCTCAGGAGTTCGGACACTTGCCTTTCGATCTCCTTAGTTTCTTGTGGGTTGCTCCTATAAGCTGGTCGATTGGGCAAGGACACTCCTAGAATGAGATCAATGTGATGCTCAATTCCCCTCAATGGTGGCAAACCATCCGGTACACTTGCTGGAAACACATCATCAAAATCCTGCAGAAGAGACTGAATACTAGAAGGCAATTTAAATTCATCAATTGGGTTAGCATGCAACATCTGACGTTGAGAAAACAATAAATAGAGGGGTTGTCTCGCACAAAGCACTCTCCTTACCTCCCTTTTTGTTGCTAAATAAAGTTGTTTGCCCTCAAGTGTTTCACTCTTTTTGTTTTCTCTCTTTTCCCTCTCAAGTGTTTCACTCTTTTTCTTTCCTCTCTTTTCCTTCTCAAGTGTCTCACTCTTTTTCCTCTCAAGTGTCTCACTCTTTTTCTTTTCTCTCATTTTTATCTGATCCTCACAAACCTCTTGAGGAGATAACGGTTTGAGAACAATCTTCTTGTCAGCTTGCTTGAAAGAGATTTTGTTGGTGAAGCCATCATGCACTGCCTTGGTATCATACTGCCACGGTCTTCCTAACAACACATGGGTCGCTTCCATTGGGACCACATCACACAACACCTTGTCATTATATCTCCCAATGGTGAGACACACCTCAACCTGTTGAGTCACTTTTACCTCTCCATCTTCACCAAGCCACTGAAGTTTGTATGGTCTAGGATGGGGCTTAGTTTCCAAATTCGGTTTGGTCACTAATGTGGAACTTGCAACATTGGTACAGCTTCCTCCATCAACAATTAAAGAGCACAACTTACCATTAATTACACACCTGGTGTGGAAAATATTTTCTTTTTGATTGTCATCCAGTGGCTGCATTTGATTTCCCAACAGCCTTCTCACCATCAACATATCACCCTGCATAACTTCCTCCTCATACTCTTCTTCTTCCACTTCTTCTTCACTGATTTTAGACTCACTAGTGATTTCTCCATCAGCCTTCATGATCATGGTCCTCCTGGTTGGACATTCAGAAGCAATATGTCCTCTGCCTAAGCACTTGAAACATTTTATGTTTCTGGTTCCAATATTAGATGAGGAAGTGGAGGTGTTATGTTTGCTTCCACCTACACTGGACGCTGCTGACTTTCCATGCGGGGATGTGGTTGCAGGTCGAAACGAATTACCTCCCTCCTTCTTGGATCTGTTGGCCCAGTTTTGGTTGTTAAGTATTGGGTGAGTTCCTCCTTGTTGCACTTTTTAATTTGTTGTTCAACCCGGAGCGCCCTATGTAACAAGTCATCCAACGCCACATACTCCAGTAATTCAACAACATCTTTGATTTCAGGGTTTAGACCATTCAGGAAACGAGCCATTGTGTCTTCGGAGTCCTCTTCGATGTTGGCTCTCACTAACGCCATTTCCATCTCTTTATAATATTCTTCCACGGTTAAATTCCCTTGGGACAGCCCTTGGAGTTTCTGTCGCATGGTTCTGTTATAGCTAGTGGGCACATACCTTTTTTCTCATCACCCTTTTCATCTCAGTCCATGTATCTACCTCTCGTCGTTCCTCTCTCAACATTTCTCTCTAGTATTTATGCCACCAAACAAAGGCATAGTTGGAGAATTCAGCTGCTGCTAGCTTGACTTTCTACGCATCAGTGTAGTCATTGCAGGCAAATACGTGCTCAGTCTTCATTTCCCAGTCCAGGTAGGCATCGGGATCGCTTCTACCTTTGAAGGGAGGAACATTGAGCTTTACTCCCTCAACCCGGTTCTGCCTCGATCCGTCATTACCGCCATTGTTACCTCTATTCCCATCTATATTTCGTCTAACATTCTGATTGGCTTGGTTCTCCAAAGCTTCTAGTCGTCCATAGACCTCCTCATTGGTACGGTCCAACAAACGTTGCATCTGTGCATTCATCGCATCTAGTAACAGATGTTGAGCTCCGTCCAACTGATGATACTCGTCACCACCACCACCTGCTCCAGCCATAATTCAACAGGAAAAAAAAAGTGTGCAATAAAAATTATTAAGGTTTCAGGACCTCACAACACTCTACTCACGTGTTTAACTCTTAGATGGTAGTACACTCGTGTTTGATGCTCTCAATAGGCTTTTGTGTAATGTATTTCCTCTTGCCTTTTACCACTCGTGTTTCCTCTTAAGTTCCTGGATGGACCAAATTAGACACACAAGTTAATATAAAATAAAAGGAAAGACAATATAATGATCACAAACAGATTTGATTTGGGATAACAACTTGGACTTGATTTGGATAATAATATATTAGATTGGATTTGGATAATAGATGAGCTTTAATTTAGGTAACAGATATGATAACAAATAAGATATTAGATAGGATAACAGATAAGATATTAGGTAGGATAACAGATAAGATATTAGATAGGACAAGTAAACTTCAAATGCTCATAACTTTTGCTACGGTTGTCCGTTTGAGGCCCACTATATGTCAAAATGCTCAGAATTCAGAGGAGGATTTGGCCTCGCAATTTTCCCAAAAAACGCCTCTAACTTCCTTAAATTTGTGTTCAAAGATCAAACACCCAAATCTCTTCCAAACTTTTTTTTTTGCAACTGTTTCCTTTTTTTTTCTTCCTTTTTCTTTCTTTCTCTTTTTTTTTTCGTTCTCTTTTTTTTTTCAGACATCCAACTATTAGAATTCGTTCAATAGGCAATCATCATTAGGCAAACTTGACCATTTAGCAATTTGGTAATTAGGCGATTTTTACCCCCCAAACAAAATTCGAATAGGCTGAAACAAAAGTTATGAACAGAAGACAGAATACAATATGACAGGCACAAGAACAAGAAACAAGAACTCAAACAGATTCTTTTTTTTACACAAAGTCTGAAAGACACAAGAAACAAGAACAAGAACAAAAAATAAACGTGACAAGAAAAAACAAGAACAAGAACGAAACAAAGACACAAACAAGAACGCAACAAAATCCATACAAGGACAAATTACCAGAAAAAAGAAAAAAAGGATAGGATAGGATAGAACCTGTATCAAGAGCCGAAGCTCTGATACCAGATGATGTGAACCTGAGTAGGAGCGGATCGTTTGATACAGGCTATGGAGGTTTGGATGGCGCCACTTCAAGTGAAGGAAGATAAGTCAGGGTAGACGCCACAAGGATTACCTTGATAAGTCTGAGATTGGTTCAACAAGGAACTCCGAGAGAAACTCTCACCAAATTTTATCAAATGCCAAAAGTTCCTTTATTGAAAACAAAAACAAATACATATAGTGTATCTGAACAAAAAGATAAAAATAGACATGGGCCTTCTAAACAGTTTGGCCAAAATTACAATAAAAATAAATTATAACTAAAAACTTATTTAACTTGGGCCTTCAAGTTAGTTTGGGCCTTCAGCAACAATTAGTAGTCTTGGTAGTGCCTTTGCCTCTGGGCCTTCATCTTTCTCCACTTGGGCCTTCAATCATCATCAATGGAAGCTATACAAATGACCAACCTTGTCTCTATGACGTGTTGGGCTTGTTTAAGTCTGCCTCTGGTCATGGGCCCTTCAAGTGCTTCATGATCCTTGCCCTTGGTTACGTCCTCAACCTTCTTTCCTATTAGTATCATTCCCGCTACCATCAAACAACACCTTGTCCTCAAGGTGGTGCATTGCTTGAAAGGCTGTCCACTCTTCCCATGAAGTTTCGTTTGGATGAAGGCCTTGCCACTGAACTAGCACCAGATGCTTGGGTCCTGTCTCGGAGGGGATCGTTTTGTGAGCTAGAATAGCTAATGAGGTGGAAACAGGTTGATTGTCCACCGTCATCTGAGGAAGCTCGGCCACTGCGTCTGAGGATGCTGCACCCCGAAATGGTTTCAAATTTGAACAATGAAACACAGGGTGAATTCTTGAATGTTCTGGCAAGGCTAGTTTATAAGCCACTGGCCCCATCTTTTCAGTGACTTGAAATGGCCCATAGGAACGTCGTGTGAGTTTTGAATGTGTTGTACCCGTAGTTGTGGTCTGACGAAATGGCCGCAATCGAACTAAAACTTAGTCACTTATTTGAAATTTGTGATCCCTGCGATGCTCGTCAACGATGGCCTTCATTCGTGTTTGGGCCTTGAGTAATTTTTGACGTAACAAGGTGAATATGGCCTCTCGTTGACTGAGTAGATCATCAACCGCGTCCACCGTGGTTGTGCCTGCTGAGGGAACGTTGGTGGTTTACGACCAAACGTAATTTCAAATGGTGTCATTCCGGTGGATGAATGAATGGAAGTATTATAGGACCACTCAGTGTTGGATCGAGTGGCCTCAGAATAATTAAGAAGGGGGGGTTGAATTAATTATTCCTAAACCTTTACCAATTAAAAAATTACTCTTCTAAGGCTTTTACTAAATTGTTAAGAGAATGAGGAGTAGAATAGAAACTTAACAGAAAGTAAAAGCGGAAATTAAATGCACAGCGGAAAGTAAAAGAGTAGGGAAGAAGAAAACAAACACACAAGAGTTTTTATACTGGTTTGGCAACAACCCGTGCCTACATCCAGTCCCCAAGCGACCTGCGGTCCTTGAGATTTCTTTCAACCTTGTAAAAATCCTTTTACAAGCAAAGATCCACAAGGGATGTACCCTCCCTTGTTCTCTTTGAACCTAGTGGATGTACTCTCCACTAGAACTGATCCACAAGAGATGCACCCTCTCTTGTTCTCAGTCAAACCCAAGTAGATGTACCCTCTACTTGTACCACAAAGGATGTACCCTCCAATGTGTTAAGACAAAGATCTCAGGCGGTTAAACCTTTGATACTTTGTGAATGTGGATACAAAAGAATTCTCAGGCAGTTAGTCCTTTGAACACTTTTGTATTAGGGAAAGGGAAGAATCAAAAGAATTCTCAGACTGTGTCGTTTTGAATTCTTTGACAAGGGAGAAGGGAGACACAAAAGAATTCAGGCGGTTAGTCCTTTGTTCTTTTGGAAAAGGGAGAAGAGAGAAACAAAAAGAATTCAGGCGGTTAGTCCTTGACGAATTCTTTTTGGCAAAGGGAGAAGGGAATGAAAAGATGAATAGCACAAGTTTTCAAGGTTTAGAAAACCAGAAAACTTCAGAATGCTTTTGGTACAAAGAAGAAGAAGAAGTTCAAAGAGATTAAAGGCATGTAAAGGATTGTAAGAGATTGATTGGAAAAGTATTCAAGATTGAAAGAATGAATTGATTGAATAGAATGAATGAATTGATTAGAAAATGCAAAACAAAGTCTTGCTTTTATAGACTCTTCATGTCTGGTCAAGAAGACCATTTAGAAGAGTTATAACTTTTTAGAAAAACTTAAAACCAATTTGAAAAAGTCAAAAACCTTTTGAAGAGTTACATCTTTTGATTTATTCAGAAACAATCACTGGTAATCGATTACCAAATCAGTGTAATCGATTACACAAAGCTTTTATGTGAAAGGATGTGACTCTTCACATTTGAATTTGAATTTCAATGTTCAAAGGCACTGGTAATCGATTACCAAAATATTGTAATCGATTACAGCTTTTTGAAATCAATTGGAACGTTGTAAATTCAATTTGAAAACTTTTTCAAAACAATTTTGCTACTGGTAATCGATTACCAGAGAGTAAAAACTCTTTGGTAAACATGTTTTGAGAAAAATCATGTGCTATTCAATTTTTGAGAAAAACTTTTCATACTTATCTTGATTGAGCCTTCTCTTGATTCTTGAATCTTGAGTCTTGAATCTTGATCTTGATTCTTGAGATCTTGAACCTTGAATCTTGATTCTTGAGATCTTGAACCTTGAATCTTGATTCTTGGCTCTAAACTTTCTTCTTGAGTCTTGAATTCTTCTTGATTTACTTGAGTTGTTCTTTGATTGATCTTTGATTCACTTGAGTTGTTCTTTGATTGATCTTTGAGCTTTTTGTCATCACCTTTGTCATCATCTTTTGTTATCATCATTGTTATCATCAAAACACCTTTGAATCACCTTTGATTCACCATGAAGCTTTGCTTATACACTCAGCCCATAACAAAAAACGACCCCATGACTGCGGTTTCCGGTGAACGAAGGCTCGTAAGTACTGTTCGATGATCCTGTTGGCCACCTTCGTTTGCCCATCCGTTTGCGGGTGGTATAAGAAGCTCATTCTAAGTTTAGTGCCACTCAGGCGAAACAAGGCTTGCCAAAATTTGCTAATGAATAGAGGATCTCGATTAGAGATAATGCTTCTAAGCATGTCATGGAGTTTTCTGACGAGCTCCATGAAAAGCTGAGCAACGGTTTGTGCCGTATGACAAGGAGGAAACATGCCAAGGTGCAGTCCCATAGAAAAACGATCAACAATGACAAGAATACAGGTGTTGCCGCGATAAGCTGGAAGGCCCACGATAAAATCCATGGAGAGGTCCTCCCATGGTCGCGTCGACACCGGCAGCGGACATAGTAGACCTCGGGGTTTGGCAGGTTCATATTTTACTAACTGACAGTCTACACATTGAGCCACAAACTTGCGAATGTCGTTATTCATTGTCTGCCATGTGAAGTTTTCTCTTATTCGCTGCAAGGTCTTTCGAAAACCCATGTGACCCCCAGTTGGTGTCTGATGGAATTCTGTGAGTAGAGCTTGAATGAAGGTGCAATATGAAGGAAGCCAAATGCGCCCCTGGTGTAACACAAAATTAGGTGTTAGCACATACCCTGGATAAGCTTATGGGTTCATTTGAATCTTGTCTCGTAGAGTAACAAACTCATTATGCGCCTGCAACTCTTTGGAGAGATCTTCAAGGAATATAAAATGTGGCATGGAGAGGACGAAGTAAGCAGCATTGGGTAACTCTGAGCATCGCGACAACACGTCTGCCACCACATTCACCTTACCTGTCCGATATTGGATAGAGTAGTCGAATCCTAACAATCGTGCCAGATAACAGTGCCGCTCCGGCGTTTGCACGGCTTGATTCATCAGCTCCTTCAAGCTTCTATGATCAGTCAAAATTATAAAATGGTGCCCTAAAAGATACTGTCTCCATTTTTTAATAGTAGTGGTGATTGCAGCGAGTTCACGAACATAAGTAGAAGAAAAGAGTAACCTGGGACACCATTGCTTGCCACAAAAGGCTATCGGGTGTCCTCCTTGGGATATTACTGCACCCATACCCGAGCCCGAGGCGTCCGTTTCCACCACGAAAGGTTTCATGAAGTCAGGCAGTGCGAGGACTGGTGAATGTGTCATAGCCTGCTTCAACTTTTTGAATGCAACCTCAGCTTCCACAGTCCAGTGGAACTCTTCCTTAGTTAATAGGTTTGTAAGTGGTGTGGCTAACATTGTGTAGTTCCTTATAAACCTTCTATAAAAGCCAACAAGGCCGAGGAACCCACGAAGAGCTTGTGCTGTGCATGGTGGCGGCCATTGTTGAATGGCTTGCACTTTGTCTGATAATGGCTGAACCCCTTCACCAGAGACAACATGACCCAAGTATTCAATCTTTTGCTGAGCAAAGGAACATTTCGAGAATTCGAGTGTGAACTCTCCTTCCTTCAGAACTTGGAGCGCGATCTCTAAGTGCCTCAGGTGATCACTGAAGAAGCGACTGTAAATCAAGATTTCATCGAAGAAGACGATGATGTATCTGCGCAGGTACCGCTGAAACAAATTATTCATGGTTGCTTGAAACGATGAGGGTGCGTTGCACAGTCTGAACGGCATCACGCGAAACTCATAGTGGCCGTGGTGCATTCGGAAAGCCGTTTTGCTTATGTCTGATTCCCTTATTAGTATATGGTGATACCCTTGCATTAAATCGAGCTTGGAGAACCAGGTAGCGCCTCCCAACTCATCTAATAACTCATCCACCGTAGGGATGGGGAAGCGGTCACGCACTGTGATAGCATTCAATGCCCTGTAATCTACGCAGAACCTCCACGTCCCGTCGCGTTTCTTTACCAATAGAACAGGAGATGAAAAAGGGCTGGAGTTGTGCTGTATGTGACCACTATGAAGCATCGCGGCCACTTGTCTTTTAATCTCTTGTTTCTGGAAGTATGGGTACCGGTAAGGTTTTACGTTTACTGGTGCTGCATTAGGAATGAGATTGATGGGGTTGTCTGTTGCTCAAGATGGAGGGAGATTGGGTAGTGGTTGGAAGAGGGAAGAGTATTTGGTGAGTAAGGTATGAGCTAAGGGTAAGGGTTCAGGTGTAGGTGGATCAAGTTGAATGTGGAAGAAGGTACTGGTGTTACTTTTGTTTACTAGACATCGTAATTGTGACGGCGAAATCTGATCAATCTGGTATCGCGATCTCCTTTGAGTTCAATCAACTTATCATTGGAGATGAATTTCATAGTTAGAGTGGCGTAATCTGTCAGAATAGGTCCTAACGACTTCAGCCATTGAACTCCAAGTACCACATCAGCCCCACAAATTGGAAGAACATGGAAATCAACCAAGAAAACATGTGATTGAATGTGTACCGCGACCTCGTTACAGACTTGATTACACTGCAGTTCCTCGCCATTTCCCACAGTCACTCATAGGGTTGAAGTTGGTTGCGGTTTCAACTTCATCTTTGTTACCAATTCTTGCTGCAAAAAATTGTGTGTGCTTCCTCCATCAATGAGGATGCGCACAAGATGTTGTCCAATGATGCCTGTAACTCGTAAGGTTTCAGGAGCTCTTTGACCTGAAAGTGCATGGAGACTAATTTGGGCAGGAAAGACTTCCTGCGAGGTTAGTGGTGATGATGGCGGTGATTCCAACGGTGGCTCTGCATCTGGTAAGTAGTTATCGTCCTCTATGACAAACAGAAACAAGGACGAGGTGTACTTATGCCCCCTCGTATACTTTTCATCACAATTACAGCATAACCCCTTTTCTCTTCTCATTGCCAGTTTCGTTGGAGACAGTTGTTTGAAAGGAATAGTGTTTGATGATTTCGCTGGTGGTGGAAGTAAAAGTGACTCCGATGGTTTAGGGAGTATTGGCGGCGTGCTTCGAGGAGGAGGCCCGTAAGACAGGTGTGGAGCTCCCTTCGCACTAGGTCGTCGCCCATCCAGCATCTTCTCCTCATGCAACCTGACAAAAGAAATTGCTTGAACCAACCAATGAGGCTGCATTACCTGCACTTCTCTCTGAATTGCTGGATTCAAACCTGAAATAAAGTAGCTAAGTACAAATGGTGCCGGTAAGCCAATGACACGGTTTGCCAAAGCTTCAAATTCCGATAAGTATGCTGAGACCGTGGATTGCTGCGTCAATTTACAAAGTAACCCTATTGGATCTTTGTATGTGGAAGATGAAAATCGTGCATGGATGGCGTGGAAGAAGGTGGGCCACGATGATAGTTGACCACTCCTATGCATCCATTGAAACCAAGCTAGCGCTGATCCCTCTATGTAAAAAGAAGCTATGGTTAATCGTTCGTGATCTGGTGTTGAATGATATTCGAAGAACTGCGTGACTTTGAAAATCCATCCCTCTGGATCCGTTCCATCAAAACGCGGTACTTCAAGCTTCATACGGTGGCTCGCGCTCGCGGTCGGTGCACCTATGGCCGGTGAGGGAGCTCGTGGCGGCGTGTGAGCTGTTTCCAATTGATTCATGCGATGCAAGAGCTCATCAATCTTGGAGGACATCGAGGACAAAAGTCGCGCGAACGCTTCTTCCCAACGATCAGTGTTGACTTTCGAACGTGTAGCTTCCGCCATGGCATGTCAATGAAAGCACCAGTGATAGCTCAGGGTATTCGAGGCCCCTAGCTAACCTCCCTGAGACGAAGAATAGACAGAAGGAAGAGAGAGAGATAGTCCTTTAGGAAGAAGAAGCTTTATTACTATCATGTCCCCTTCACCAAGAGGGAAGATACAGTTTTATAACCACTGAGTGGTAGTTACAACGTCTTAACGGTCTAACGCAAGCCTCAACTAATTGCTCCTTCTCGAACCTTCTTGCGCTAGCTACCAGATTGCATGCATCCCTCAGCTTCCTCACGACGTCACATAATCTCTTAGGTGCATGGGATGGATACTATGCCTCTTGGGCCTTGCTGCCTGCACCCCTTCTTTCCTATTCGTATCAATTTGATTTATTAATAAGCTTTTATGCTAACTTGGTTGATATATGGTTTGCTTGAATTAAATGTGGAATGCTTAACAGATGAAACTTTTCTAGTTGTTTCAACTCAACACCAACTTCGAGTTAATGGAAATTAGATGAGAGCATCACTTTAGGAAATGCTTCACTCTTTTAAATCTTTGCACAATTTTCTTTTCCTTTGATTTTCATAGATGATAGCTGGTAATTACAAAAACAAGTAATTAACTAAACAACTTAAAGTGAATTAAAAAAGAAAAAGAATAAAAGCAAGCAATTGGCACACTAGATACAAGTTGCTAGATTTGTCGAAGAGATTCAAGCGATAGAGGTGCATGGAAACAAAGGACCAGATCTCGGGGGAGATAGGTTGTTGAGAAAGTGATTGGTTTCGTCTACTTCTTGTTGAGTTAATGTTTTCCTATGAAAAAAGTCAACGTTATAAAATTAATGGTCAATGTCAAATTTGGATGGTGGAATCAAAATTACTAATTTTTTAAAATAGGATGATCAAATGTCTCAATTCTAAGATAAGAGAACTAAAATGACTGATTATAAAAAAAATAGGAAAATCAAAATTTTATTTTAGCCTTTATTTTTTTATTTATATGAACTAATTTAAATGAAATTTCAAATATATATATGCGATTAATTTTAAATAGAAGATTTTATTTGTATCATGTTTTATAGTTATAAAAGTGAGAGATGTACATATCGAAGTTATTCTTATATAAATAAAAAAAATAAATGTTTTAAAATTACAAAGAAAATATGTTTTTATTTTTTGTTTTAAAATAATATAATCAATAAAGTATTTAAATGCCAAAAAAATGATTTTAAAGAATATAATTTGAATATAATTTATTTCATTTAATTTTACTTTTTTGAAGATTTTTTTTTTGAGTTTAAACCATATAAGTAAAATCACCCGATCTTTACCACTTTCTTATAATAAAAAAATTTAAAATTTATTAAATATTTTTTAAATAAATTAGTTAGCTTTTAGATTTTCAAATCCTAGTTTATAGTTTATAAGTTTTTAGCTAACTTATGAGCTAATTTTATCAAACATAATTTCATTGTTAAAAGTTATGAGATTATTTTCAAACTAAATAATAATTTAATTATTTAAATACTTTTTTACCGTTAATCCAAATCACATATATACTATTTAATGTTATTGCACTATATATGCTTATTGCATCATGCTTTATCACAAGACTTTGATATCACTCTTCAATAAACATAATAGCTTTGATTAGTTAGGATATTATATCTCAAATTAGTCAGATATTTTTCTCATATTATCTTTCATATGTCTTTCATATATATATCCTTGCCCCTCAATCAATAATATTGACTACCCCAATTATCTTTATTCTCTATAGCAATCAGTCCAAGCTGTTGCCCTGGGTCCTCACAATTTGGTTTGGTTTACATTATGTCTTTCCTTTTCAATTGGATGGGTATTTGTACTGGTTGGAAAGAATTTTGTTAAAAAAAAAAAAGGTTTCTTAGATAATCTTGAATTCTCGATAGCTTAAGAGAGAAAAAAATAAATAATTAATTTGATTGATGGAGTAAAATTACTGCGATTAATCAATCGTTAATCACAAACACCACTTCGTCTTCGTTGAAGCGTCACATCCTAATTTCCGCAGCACCTAGTTGTCGCTTGTATTTTTGTAAAAGCAGTTGCTCGTACCATAGCTAAACTTCTTAGTCAGTGAAGTGAAAGTGTAGTACTCCTTCGCATGACAAAAATTAATCTCTGTGGTCGTACCAGAATTTTGGAATTTTATCCCCCACACAACTCAATGTCAGAGAGAGAGAGACAGTGTCAACGACTAAAGAAGATAACAAAAGAATTATCTTATTTGAATTTAATATATATATATATATATATATATATAAGAAATTCTGTTGATTTTTCATTTTTATAAAATTATAATGTTATTTTTAACATATATGTGCATGTATAATAGATGTAAATATAATATTTTTTACATTAATTTTTTAATTTTTATATATAATCAATGTAGAAAAGTTATATACTTAAATTTGAATATTCAAATCTTATTTCATACAAATGATACATTATAATTTAACTATCATGAAAAAACAAAAAAAAATTACAGGACAAAATTTAAACTGTTAATTTTAGAAGGAGAGAAAACATTTTAGTCCATGTGTGTATAAGATAGAGTATGCATGTAATGTTATCTTTTTGTTTTAATTTTTTAGTAATTGTCAATTTTTTTATCGACTTTTTTATATATTTTTTTCTTTTTCAATTCATAAGTTATCTGCACTGTCTTAGGGGTTTGAATCCTTCATGTGAAGTATCTATCAGCTATGCTGATAAATAATTTTTGTTAAAAGTCTGAATATTTATCTTTAATGATTGTTTTTTCTCCTACTAAAAAACGAAATTTCTTTTTGCAATTACTTTTTTCTTATGTACAAGGCTTGATTCTAAAAATTTACTTAATTGATTCGATCTTGTTTCACTTGAATCAACGTGTGTGTGTATTATGTCAAGATTTTGATTTGAATTCATCCAACATAGAAAGAAAGAAAAATGAGATATAGGTTCCGTGTTCAATGTTATTAACTTAGAGAGAGGTTCAAATGGTGGAAAGGAAACTTCAATCAATCAAACGTTCTCTTTTTTTTTGTATGCATTATTATGTATCAGTTAAATTGCTCTCTCAAAAAGTGGTCCAAAAACTCCCTCACCCACTCTGCTAATCAGGCAAAAGGCAAAAGACTCAGGTTGCCACAAATGCTGCATTGAATCAGTGCTGCTGAGAGCCTTAGTTGCTGTTTCTGGCCGTTTCCCCCAATGACCTGATAGTACATGACACAAAGATGTTTATGAGAATTTAGAAGCCGTGAATCACCGGATAAGTAGATAAGATCAACAACAAATCAATAATATTCTCTCTTTTTTTTTCAACATATAACGTTAATGTCAATATTACCTCTTTTTTTATATTATTAGTACAAAATATTTATCGTCAGATATAATAATTAATTTTTGTTAAAGATCATAAATATATATAAGTTACGTATTTTTCTTCCAATATAATTAATTTTATACACAATCAATAAAACCACTTAATTAATGGACAGAAGTGGCTACTACTTTTATCAATCATATGTTAGTTTATTACCGAAGGTTATTTCCTTTCTTTTGACACACTGTATACCTTCCTTGGTCCAAGGATATATCTCTTTCTCCTTTTTTTTGGCCATGCCCTAGTTTCACTTTTTTCCTTCTATTGGTTAAACATTTCACCCCAGTTGGTGATGTTGTTAACGTTGTTCCTCTTTCTCATTTTAATTTCTTGTGTGCTGTTGTTTGTAGTTTGCATCAGAAGCTTACAACATTGGCCAAATAAGAATCCCATATAAGACAGATCTGGCAACAACGTAGTGGGGTTGGGTTTGGAGGGCTCCACTTGTATTAAATTTCGTCTTGAACTTTTCAATCCACACTTGACTCTTTCATCCACATGTTTGAATGCTCATGAAAAATTAAGATTGTTGGATAACCAACAAAACATCCTTGTTATTATCACCATCATCATCATTCACATTGAGATCAATTTGGAGCACAGCTCATTGGTCCCTATTAGCTTAAATTTTGTATAGAAACAAAAAATAATTTTCAAACAATAAAATAACTTTGTCTTTAGTTTTGGAGAAATATTTTCAAATGTGTAAATAGTTTTTTTTAAGGATAAGATGAGTAAACAGTTGATGCACTAGGTATAAAATATCATACTGATCGATTAACAGTATAAAATATTTTATATTTAAAATGAATAGGAATTAAACTCTTCAAATTACGTGTCCGTAAAAAAATGTAAGTAAATTAACAACATATGATATTAAATGCAATGTCAATTATGTAACATTTGAAGTTTTGAACAAAGAAACTACTATAGTTGATTAATGATCAAAGGACTTTTTGTCAACATGGATTAATTATTGCTGAAACTCAGGTATGAGATTGAGCACATGTATGGATGCGACCTCAGCTAATGCACAAAAAAGAGTGAAGGACAGAAACAACTAGCATGTGTTTGTGTTGCTGCGTCTGATTAGGTGTTTTCTATCATATCAACCATCGAGTCATTAGGTCCATCCACTCATGACTCAACTCAACCCTCACCAAGCAACCCCAAAATACCAGCACACCATGACTATCAGCTATCACCATACCTCTCTCTCCCACTTATATAAACACATTAATTACCATGAGCCCTCGTGAAAAATAAAGAGAAAATAAAAATCTTCAGGCAGAATCTCAACAGTGCCAAATATATTCCCCATTTTTCATTCTCCATGACTTCAATTCTCCATTTGGCACTTGGGCTGACCCCACACAGTACCTCCAATGTGTCTAATTATGTAATTAATTTTCCATTGAAATTTAGTTATACTTAAATTTTTTATTTTTTTAAGAGTATATTTTGTAAGAATTAAAACCAATTTTTTTTTCTACAAACTCATTATGTGTTACGTACCGGAGTTATATTTATTGTCAATTTTTATCTTAATAAAAAATAATTAACATGTAATGTAAAAATTGATCAAAATTAAAGACCGTATATGACTACCAAATAATTTATGAATAATTATTATAATTAGAGTTTTTTTTAATTTTTCAATGATATTTTAAGATATTTTTATAAGTTTTGACTTTTTAAATTAATTATGAGACTAATTTTCGATTGAGATTCAGTTACACTTAAACTTCTTGTTGATCTCTAAGAATATATTTTAGAAGAATCAAACATACATTTTCTTTTATAAATTTAACTTAGGTTGTCAAATTAAGTTATATTTATTGTTAAATTTTTTTATCTTAATAAAAAGTAACTAACATTGTCTGATGATTATGTTTCATGTAAAAATTGATGGAGATTAAAGAACATATAACCGTATGACTACCAAATAATTTCTCACTCATACCATACTCTCTGCCTCTGATTCTGATGCTGCTCCCATCGATCTTTTATTTTCCCACTGCCACTTACTTACCTTCCTTTGGCTTTACATAACAGTGATATTACTATGGTGTGAAAGTTTGGTATGAAAATCGGGGATTTCATTTCTTTCCTCACCTTGTCTAGTAAAAAGTTTTGCTACACTAGTAATTTTCTCTCTCTCTCTCTCCAGGCAAAGACTGACATAGTGGGCTTAATTGGGTCAATTCATGGATGTGACATCCACATATCTTTATCCTCGGCGATTTCTCATCTGGTTGACATCCTGTTGTAATCACACGCATCCACACATACTCTATTAATTACCTGCTACTTTGTTTTTCTGAGTAATCACCTCACCAGGCTGCTAGTTTTGTTGCACATCATCCTATGCATAGTCTCCTATCTAGGATGCCTTTAACTAACGTAGTTAAGTGCTATTTAATTAGTATAATTTATTACAAGAGGTTATTATTTTAATAAGCTGTAGAATCTAATTTTGATATAATGACATTTTTTACACTGTTAACAAATTTAAAAAAATCTAGAAAAACTTTTAAAATAAAATAAAATGATTTTATATACATTATCAGTATATAAAACATTTTCCGGTCATTTAATAAAATTTACTCTACATTATCACATCATCTTATAAATTCTTATGAAATGTTTGTGAAAAAAAATATACCGACAATGTATATTAAAATCTTAAAATAGTTAGAGAAAATAATATATACAATAAAAATATAAAGATATTTTATATTATCATTCCGTATCATTTATAGTTATATATGATAAATTAATTGGTTTTAATAATAATTGATCATTTTAAAAGTTATACAAACAAAAATAATTTTTGATCCATTAATAATGTAAATTTTTTTACCTTAACAATTTAAACTCCAACCATCATAACAAAAGTAATAATTTTTTATTATATGAATTTTTTTAGAGGTGATATTATAAAAAAAATTCAGTTAATATATTTCGATTAAACTCTACATTTTTTTTTTGTAAACTTTAAAGAAATAAATTAAATTATAAAAAAGTCTTGTTTTTATAATAGAATAAAACAAGGCTAATGCACGCGCCCGTTAATTCATAATATGAGGGAACTAACACCCCGTGAAAGAGTATGCAATGCTTTGATTCTGAAAAGATATAAAACACTCGAGAGTGATCTGAAGTGAAACTAATTATAATAGGTTTACAAAAATTGAAAGGTTGCAAACCTAGATAGTTGACTGCTATATGTAACAAACTTGTTGAATTTCAGTTGGGAAAGTTTTAGATCGATTTAACAATATGTTGGAAAATGTAATACGTTTTCGGGAGGGGATTCATTATGTTTAATGATGATGCTTAATTACAACGCCTAAGAAGGCCCACAACAACGTACACGGAAGTTTTTGTTACCAAAAAGACTATATGTTAGGAAACAAAAAACAATTGACCAGAGGATCATCTTGTTATCCCTTGATTCTCAAGAGGAATTTGTTAAAGGTTGAATGAAGACACGAGGCTACTCTCAATTAAAATAATCTATTTACAACATTGTAAATATACTGGTAAAAAAGATGTTAGTAATTACAGTATATTGTTAATACAACTATTATTTAAAAGAAATCGACATGCTACTATAAACATTGAGTTCGCATTACTATACATCAACAA
Source organism: Glycine max (assembly GCF_000004515.6). Taxonomy (NCBI): domain Eukaryota; kingdom Viridiplantae; phylum Streptophyta; class Magnoliopsida; order Fabales; family Fabaceae; genus Glycine; species Glycine max. Next base: position 40,234,323 of record NC_016089.4, on the reverse strand, counting down.
TATACATTAATATCTTATATCTTTAACAAATAAATAAATATTATTAACAAACAATTTTTAGTATAAAAAATTAATGTATGACATCGGTGTATCATACTCTAATATGAACATATATACAAAATCTATATTAACAAATTAATTTTCTTAAAGCATAAATGATACAGTATCATGCAAAGCGTTTCAAGGTGAGATCATGCAAAGTGCTGCAATATTACACTAAACTAATACAGATAAAAAAAAAAACGAACTTCTTCGAGTTTCATAGTTTTTAAAAATGGGTTCGAGTTTCATAGTTAGTTGATGTTTCTTTGAACTTTAATTATAACAAATCATGTTATTAGTCCATGACATTATACACTCAATTAAAGGACTCTATTCTTTTTTTTAACAGTAGGATTGCAATTGCTTCATCGATCCAAACTTATACAGTAGAGAATAATCATGAAAATTAATGAGTAGTTTCTCTCCCTCACAAGATCTTAGTAACAAATTTCTGATCGTGTTCAAATTAGACTAATAATTATTTTGATAATAATGATTGCATCATCTTTGTCGTCGTATTTAAGTAGTTCAAAAAATATATAAATAAAATTATTTCTCTATAGGATTAAATTATAGTAGAAGTTTCAAATTTAATTATATGAATTATGTTGAAACTGAAATTTCAACACAAACTCACATTATTACTCAAATCACGATGAGGTGCCCACAGTTTCAATACAAAATGGAGACGATCTTCTTGAAGTGTAGTAACAATTTGTAAGTACTTAACACTATTTAATATTCCTTTGCCTAAAATGAAGTGCCAAAACTGCATGCATCAAGAAAATGTCCCTTCTGCCATTCGCGCCTTAAACCGACGATGAGTGAGGTAGAAAGAGAACATCATTCAATTCAAGGACCCCATAAAAATAAACAAACCAAATTGCACTTTCATGCATCTCCCGAATTGACCAAGACCAAGAAAGATTCTCTATAACCTTACGATGATCAACCCATTAATTAGCAATAGTTATAATAATAATTAATCAAGTGGATACATAGATAGTTATATATCTTACACTTGAGCCAGACCAAAAAAAAAGAAAAAAAATAGAGGATCCAAAAGAGGGGTGGCATAATATCTATTTTTTCTTTCTAAATCACATGTATCTTTCATTTCATTAAAGTGGATCATATTTGAGTCAAATACTATTATGGTGGATGACAAAATTCTTCCTTAATCCAACTATATACCCAGACTTAAACTTGAACTAAAATAACTCCACATAAATTTTTCCATGCGCTCATTGATGGCATAATATCTGTCTAGTAGTAGTATGGTTGGTGACGTATCATCATGTGATGAGGGGGAGGCTTGGAATTAGAAGTTTGTTGTTGTTGGTAGAAATTGAGATGGGAATGAATATCTGTGCCCTGTGTGGATGGCAATATGTTGTTAGTATTGTAGGAGCATTGGGGTGTGGAGGGTCCAGAATCATCATGTTCGGGTTGGCATTCCATGTTGACCCCGAATAGCCTAAGTACCCTTGAACTCGAACTCGAACTAGAACTGCTGTTTCCCACTGGTCTCGTCCTTTGGTTCTGACCTTGGGACCCTCTAACTGTAAGATTACAACACGTGCATTTGTCAGTGCCTCAATGCCTTAATCATATCATTTCGTTTGAAAAAAATATAAATACCATCAGAGGGTAAAAAAAAAAAAAACAGATAAATTAATGCACTAGAAATTAATCCAATTGTGATTAGGATGAAGTGAAGGAAACAAAATAAACGGCACCGCCTAGTTTTCTGAACCTACAAGTTTATGCTAAAAAGGTGTTTTTTTCTTTTTAAAACAAGAAGAAAAAAAATCCTCAAGTACATTGATTCAATTCAACGAAAATGGGCGCGTATGTTTCACGGTGGGTTTGAGCAAGCTAAACAAATGAGTAGCATCCTCACAAATCCCAATATAAAACCACATTTATCCCAATTAATTGGAAGGTATGCTTCACGCACTTCCACAAGAATGTAATTATTTCACCTTCCTGTCCTTTTATTTAACAAAAAAACAGTACTAGTGCTTCTTTGTTTAGTATACATAGAAAACAATTAACAGTAATGTTGAAGTAAAGGAACAAAGAAAACCCAAAAATCCAGTGAAAGAAGGAATTCATGGTTATTTATGCAAGGATAAAATGATTTTACTCAGACAAATTGCATTTTTTGTTGACTTAGGTAGATGACTTGCACTGTTATGTTTTTTTTTTTGTTTTTTTGACAAAACTTGGCCCTGTTATGTTACTCTTTCCTGTTTATTCTGTTTGGGGATTGAGTAAAAAAAAAAAAAACTGATTCTCATTTTAAATACTAAATACTTTTCTACTATATTTTTAAGGTATAGATGAGAAAAAATTAATCTAATTAATATAAAAGATAAAGAATATATTAGAACGTGACATAATATTTTAAAAATATAAAATACTAATTACATATTTTATTTCTTGTGATAAACCTTAAACATAAAAAAAAAAACACATGCAGGTTGCAGAAATTATTAAAAGAATAGAATTAACACTCATTGAAAGAAGGTGAAAATGAAAAACGAAAACCGAAGGTAAAATCAAATGTGTTTCATTTGAGTTGATTTAAAAGATAATTATTCATTTTTCCCTTCTTTTTCAAAGAAAAAATTGGAAGAAATTAAAACGATAATTTCGCAGGCCAGATAACAAGCTAGAACGTGAATGTAAATCAATGAGATTAGTAATTATTTAAAGTTTTAAACGTATTGATTGAATTGAAGTCATTAATTAGCAAAGAAAATTGAAATGTATTGAAGAGTGAAGAGATAGATAGAGCAGAGACCTGCATGAAGAGAGTCATCTTGTTGGTGATGGTATGGCGAGGGATGATGATGATGCGTAGGATAAGGATGATGCGCAGGATAGAACCCTCTGGTCCAGCCCACGCCCACATCACCCTCATTCTTACTACTATTCCCATCACCACCACTCTTCCTGCTGCTAACGTGCGCAGGCGGCGGCAGGGCGTCGCTCTGCCGCCTGCGCCTCCAGCCGATGAAGAGGCGCTGCGCGTCGGCGCGGTGGCGCTGGAATAAAACGACATCTCCCGCATCGAGGCGCTTGTCCTTCACGTAACGGCTCCACCCTTTGGTGAGCACGTAGCTCTGGCTGCTGTTCCAGTACGAGTAGCGGAAGCGCCAGCACTTCCCCGACTCGTCCTCGAAACTCAGTAACAGCCCCTTGCACTCGCTACTGCCCGAGTCACCACCACTCAGTGGAAAGTACTTCTCAGCGTGCTGCTTCGGGATTACGAGGCGGTTCAGCTTCCCCACGTCGCTCGGGGTTAGCGGCTTCTCGAACATCGGTTCTTTATTGTTTATTATTTCTTCTTCTCCTCCTGTTGTGGTTGTTGTAACTGTTTGGTTTTCGTCGTTGTCGTTGTCGTCGCCATTGTCGTTGTCGTCGTTGTTGAGGTTCAGAGGGAGAGGGTCTGGATCTATTAAGGTTAGTTGTTGTTGGTGTGGGTGTGGCCACCAGAGTGTTGGTTCGGGAAGGTCCATGGTGTAGTGGTTTGTCGACATTTTTCGACGTTGTTGTTCTGTGTCTTTGTGTGTGTTGTTTGTCTTCAGTAAGAGGAAAAAGAGTGGAGGAAGGGGAATTGAGGATTTTGTGATGGTACAGGTAGGTTAGTGGGGGAATGAGAGAAAGAGAAAGAGGAAGGGATTTGAAATAAGCGTGATGATTATGGTTTGATGTGGGAACTATTTGATGGAGAAAGCCAAGACAAAGAGAGAGATAATAGAGAGAGGAAAAAAATGTAAAATGTTTACTCCTGAACCATTTTAGTTTTTTCTTTTCAATAATAAGTTATTGAGAGAAAATATTCTCTTTCAAGAAAGACAATTTTTTGGTTAGTAATAGTTCTTAATTAAAAACCAGCAAGAGAAAATTTCCCTTAAAAGAAGATGTCCCCTAACAGTTAGCCGTAAGACATTCTCAAAACTTAGAAATCACAAAAATAAATTTTATTTCTTTCAATAAATTTTTTTATATAAACATGATTAGAAATCCAACGGCTCATACTTAAAAAATTCAATGATCTTTCAACTATATTATAACTTGTAACTTATAACAAGCAAAAACAGTTATGTAAAGAAAATGTTATTTAAAATTATGTATGCTATATTAAATTAGGATATATTCTATTTAAGTTCATATAATTAGAAGAAGAAATTATTAGATAGTCTTTTTGGATACTATAAAGTATTAGATAGTCTAATATCATTATTTTATTTTTTTACTTCTGATTGAAAATATACATAGTTTATAAAAAAAAGTAGGTTGGAAATGATAAAGACATTTTAATATTTTTTTTTAAAAAAAGTTAGACACATATCTTCATTTTTTTATGTGTATCTATTATAAATAAATATTCTCTTTAAATTAATGTTTTTGTATCATATTGATATTAAGTATTATGTTTCTTTTGTAGTTTTATAGTTTTTTAATTACTCTTTATATTTTTATAAAATTTAAAAAATACCCCGCCACACACGTAATACTTATTGGTTTAAGGTTACGTGCGAAATGCGTTACTATATAGAAAAAGGAAAACGTACATTACATATACCCGACGAAGGACAGACACTGATAACTTATTTGAGCATTAAATAATTGGTATACATCGTTTTTTACATCTCTACTTTTTTTATTCCTTACACTTATTTCTAAAATATTTTTAAAATAAAAAAAAACAACAAAATGTTTTCACTTTAATGTTATAAACACATTTTTCATCAATAATTTTTCAGTAAAGGCTTATCAGTGCTCATGCTGCTTCTCTATCTAATTATAATTAGTAAAATAGTAATAATGGTTGAATAAGTTCACAAAAAGGTATACGCATGCCTTAAGTTATACTACGTCAGACATACTGAGATTATAAAAATGAATTATTACTGAATTGGGCCGAACATTTATGTCTATGAATCCTGAGAAAGAAAGAGATTCTACAGGTGAGTAATTTCGTGGAATTAGGGACATCCCATGTTACTAAATTGGCAAACAAATCAAGTATAAAAAAGATGGGGCCCTTCTTCTTCTCCATTCCCAGACTACTAATCATCATAATCTCTTCCATGGCCGGCTGGCCTATAGTTACCAATTAATATTTTCTAATTTATTTGCACACCGAACTTCATTCTTCATTTTGCCTCAATTTTATTAAAACAACCTTTGACTTTATATATTAGACTATGGAGTTGATGAGTGACGTAAAAGTTTGATTAAAAATAGTACTAAAATATACCCAAAAAAATAGGACTAAATAAAAAAGTTTTTTTTTATTAAAATCATGATTAAGGTGCATAGAAAATATGGTACAATGTTTTTAGTAATATTTTTTCCTAAAAGCTTTCTAGTTTTGATTTCTTAATTAATCAGGGCTTTGGAGATTTTTTTTCTCTGAAATCAAAGGTATTTTTTTAATTAAATAAATAATTTTATTTGAGTTGAATCTTTAATAAGATTATTATTTAAAACAAAAATTTTCTTGGAAGTATTTAAAGTAATTATATATATGAGAATAGATAAAGTCTTAGCCCTGTCTTTAGTTTTTTAATTCTCCTTGGTATATTATTTTTTTCTTTCTTTCTTTGATCAATCTATGAATGTCATAATATCAACCTTTTAGGGTAAGATAAAAATGTAACACCGTTCACATGTACTAGTAAACTGACTATTATAATTTAATGTCCAATGACTTAATCTTTGTGCTTCAGATCGATCAAAGGGTAGCCGTTGATGATTCTGAGGGAAAATTAACTGAGAGCCAAGAGAGAGTGGTCCATGTCCTCCCCTTTGTTTTTGTATCCTTATGATGGGCATGTATGTACGCAGATATAGGTCTAACTCATTGAGGTATCTCCAGAACGTATTATCTTCAGATGAAAGAATAGTATTTATGTCACGTGCAAGCCTGCATTTATTTCTGTTTGGCCACTCCTAGTTTTCAATGAGGAAATTATGAAATTAAATTTTGAGGAAAAAAAATACTAACCAGCCAGCTGGGTTCGGTCTGAAAACTAAAAATAGAAAATTATTTATTAAGATATATAAAATTGTATTGTTCGTACATTTTATTTTATTTTTACATTTATTTGAAATTTTCATATTATTTTTTAAGAAAATTCTTTAATCAGTGTAGTGTCTTATTGATTAGCAAGACCCTAAGAAAAAAAAAGAAAAAAGACAGGTTCAGGATTGGGGAGTAAAATATCCTCTGATACCTTCCCTTCCCAATAAACGGAGATGGGATAAGATTTGTCCAACTAGAGAAGACACAGAAACTCTCTTTTGCAACCGTGTTTGAATCCCCTCCTCACACTTGAATCTCTCTCCCACATTATAACACACTCTACATTTGTTTACTTATCCGGTCCCTTTGGCTGTCTACCCCATGCACCCTTTTTTTATTTATTAAAATATAGTTATATTCCATCATATAATTTATTGGCTTCTTTAGTTAGATTGCGTCTTTTCCATGACTTAAAGACAAAACTCACCTCAATTTCCAGGTAGATTCAGACACCCTTTTCTGCTCTACCAAAGGTTGAACTGTGTGTGTGTGTGTTTTAGTTTAAATACATGTTAGAGTCACGCCCATAATTATAGAGTCTAGTTTGGCCTTTTGTTACATATATTTTCATTATTAATTTCTCTAATACAAACAACCATCATTGTGTCATCTTAGTCCAGGTATATGTGCTTAAATATTCTTCATCATGTCATATATATATCCCTTTTGATCGGACGGTCCACATGCAACACAAAATCATCATATGTAGCATAAAATTAACATGCACACACATGGAGTGCAATTAATTCCCAGAAAAGAAAACTTGAAAATTGCATTATTTTTGTTGCAGGCTCTGCAAATGATGATGAGATCAACTCGCTTACATTTAAATGCTGAAACCTGAAAATTTTTATTTTACTGGCACAAAGATGTTGCTTGGTCTAGTGCAGGAATCCTTAAATATGAAGAAAGACACAGGCTGGGGCTGGGTTAGGAATCTGCATGCCATGCTATTGTTTATTTCAGGGAGGAGATGGGGAACAAGACAAAGAAAATGAGATATATATTTAAGGAAACTAGGGTAGGCACTCCCAAAGAGAAAGGCAAAGGGAAGGGGGGGTAACCAAGTAATTAACATACACATATAATACATACAGTGTGTGACAGAACCACAAATTTAATATTTTCCAATTCTGGGGGTTCCTCATTCCCCAAGTAAAATCCCATACCAACTGGGTCTTGCAAGATCTATCCTAGCCTTTGAGAATTGAGTTATGATAAAGTCCATGTCGTTCTTTTAGCAATAAATTGCATCAGGACACATACATACATTAATTAATCAATTAACTTGCCAAGCCTATTTATTGTTTTGTTTTAGTTAGGAGTAATTTTTTTTCTTTCTAAAACATAAGTGCCTTGCACCATAATTATATTCGAGTCAGAAAAGACTATTATAGTCAACAAAATTATTTATCTAAATAGTTAACAAAGTTATATATTTAAGGATTCTAGATTTTTAATTAAAAATAACCTTACGTGATTTACGTGTATAATGGTTTTTGTTAGGAGTATTAGTAATATATATTATGTCTAACAAACTCGATTTCTGTTATTAGATAGAATTTATTATTAAAAGTATAAAATCATGAATGAGTTTTATTAAATAAAATATAATTCTTACAAGTTATTATTATTTTAAATAAATTTCAGTCAATAATAAAAAAATGTTCAAAATAATATATTAGAGAATATCTTCTTGATAAGTTTTTTAAATTTGTTTTGATGAACAAAGCCAGCGAGCTTGGTTTTGTCATAGAGATGCCATGATTGGTTTAACTATATGTTGTCTTTTGTATGAGATCCGAGAGAATTTGCAATAGTTCATTGCAGCATTGATGTATTCCAAAAACAACTAGTTAACAACAGGCCAAGAACGATGTACGCAATCTATTATCTTTGATACGCATCGTTATAAATTATCGTACAACGAGACTAGTAAACAACAATAGCTACTAAATTAATATATACTTGAAAACCAATCTAGTTAATGTTAAAAATACAACAGAAAATTATTAAACAACTTAACAGCATAATTAAAGTCCATGAGTTTATTCTTTGACCAGTCTTAATTGACACACCATGCATATGCTATTAGAATTTCAGATTAATCTATCAAATTTCAGACTAGGGACTCCAGCAGAATAAATAAAAAAAAAACATGCACCTGTAGGTAAAAGGGTAAGTGGGGGCCAATTAGTTGGAGTCGATCTCACTTATAGAAATTATTAATGTTAATCATTATAAATATAGTAATATGTTTACATGTGACCCTTTCCAAGTTAAAAAAGCGTACAATGATCCCAGATGCACCGATTTATTTATACGTGTATGTGACCCTAAATCTCCAACCAAAAGCATTAAAGGAGGCTGAAAGGTATAGTCCCAACCCAACCAAATAAGAAACTAGAAAAAAGTTCATGCCAAATTTCAATAAAAAATTGCCTCACTCAATTCCAATTTGGTGTATTTGTTCCTTCAAGATAATTTAATTATTAGTGGGGACCATAGTCCTTAAGCCTATACATATACTTGAGTCATACTTGTCGTTGTTCATGTTCATGGACCATTAACTTAGGTAATAGTGCACAAATACAAAGTGGACGATATGTTAGACTTTCATTACATGGGTAGGGACTCAAGTGGGTACTGACCTTTCCATTGTCTTTGGACATTAATGATCAATCTTATCACCATGATTAGTTCCAGGAGGGTCGGGTTTAACTAGCCAGCTAGATGTGTTGAATTTGATCTATTGGAAGACTAGGAGGAAAGTGGGGTGAACATAACCAATGGTGCAATTAATCAAATACAGTCCAAGTATTTGTAATTTGACCGATTAATACCCACGAGTGAAAGCAAAAAGTTAGAATGCATTTTAGCACGCCAAATGGCACGGCAATGAACACCCATAGAATTGATGAAAGAGATGATTAAAGGGTCGATAATTAGCCATATAATAAAAAGTTTGAACCAAGGAATTATGTGTGCTAATGTCCGAAAACCTGATATGTTGATCTATTTGTGGTAATGAGTGGCTCAATTTCCTGTTAATCGCTTGTCGATCATGAAATGGATGTTTTTGATTAGGACATATACCCATGATTTGGCTTATGAAAAGTATCACTAATTATCATGAGTAACATAATTTAATTGTAGGCATGCAAGTCTAATTTTTTACTTCTTTTAGTGCACCATATTATATTTGATCTGTCGGCAAGCTAGTGCCCCACGCAACACCTTTTTCTTCCTTTCTTTTATTCATTTTTTCCTGCTAATAATTCATTGTGCGGTACATAGATACACATAACGGAGAAAGCAAGCATTTCAAGACTCTGTCTTGTTTGATTCATTAGAATTTTTTTTTTCTTTGTTAACAATATCTATATTAATTGGCATTAGAAGTTCATTTCTATAAACTTGTATTTTTATAATTTTATTAAAAAAAGAACAACTTCGGTAAAAAAAAAATGCTAACCTAACCTTGAGTACTATTATCCTAATGATTTTTAATATTAAATTTTAAATGACTCAGACATTCGTAAATGTTATTTAATAGTAAATACTTGGATTTTAATTAAATCCTCTATTAATTAATGTAATGTGATGAAATATTTGATAATTTTTAAATTATATATAATTTTGTAAATTTGATCAATTCTATGAACACTAGCTAATTTGATCAGTATTTGATAAAAATTACTATCTTTAAAACATTATTAATGTATCATTAATTGATGGCTGGTTCAAGTCACACATGTTTCATCTTCTTAATAACTATTAAGGACTCAATTTTGGATCTTATGGGGGAAAATCACTAAGAAAACTATTCCTACTTTATTATGAATAAAATCCATTTAATTCCATTTTCTATTATTTTTTAATGATTCGGATAAATGATTTTCTCTCTTGTGTGTATAGTAAAACGTCATTATATATTTTCTTTAAGCAAGAGATATCATAACTTTTTATTTAACACTCAATTAATCTCACTTTTTACTGGATCGATCCATTTTTTTAGTAAAATGATAATTTTAATTATGATTTCGTAATTAAGTTAGAGATCAAACTCTAAATTGTAAACTTTGACTAAAGGATCTCCATCAGATCACTTGTGTTAACAACTTTAATTAGTTAAACATAATTATATTTTAATGTATTTTATAAATCAATGTATAAGTCAATTGAAATCATCATTTTCAGATGCTTACATTTCTTAATGTCAATGTTAGGCATCATTGAGAAAGAGGGGGAAATAGTATGTGTGATGAAGATATGAAAAGCTTAATGGAGTTACATCAAGTTGAACTAATTAAATATTCACGACACTATAAGACCTAGGCCATAAATTAAACAGACATTTTTTAAGGAAACTGTTTTATCCTGTGAATTTTATGTTGTGTTTACTATCAGGAAAGGAAAGGAAAGGAAAGCAACGCAAAAAAATTAATAAAATAAGAAAGAGAGATGAGACAAGTTTATGAATGAAATTATCACTACATAACCCAATAAGAAAGATTAGTACTACTTTAGTTCCTTTATTCAAGGTTGATCATTGTTTTAAGGGTAATAATTATGATATCAAAAAATAAAAATTTATTAAGAATGAAGAACATTAGACATTCACTTTTTTTATTAAATTTTTTTATTTTTAATTTCTTAAAAATTGTTCTATGGATAATGATGAGTTAACTTGTATTTAAATTTATAAAAAAAGTATAAAAAAATAAAATATGAATTTAATTATCATATACTAACAATATAAAATAAATGATATGACTTTTAAAATAATCATTTAATTACATATCATAATGATAATTAATATAATTTTTAAAATAATTATTCTAAAAATTAATAAATTTATTATACATTATAATTTATTATGATGGTATAATAATGTAAAACAGTTTTATCATGAGAATAGGAGTTTTTTTTTCTTTCAAAAAATATATCACCCACACCACCACAAGAATAATTTTCATCATCTTTCTGTCTTGATCCCTTTTATTTTTCACACTAAGTTCAACCGCACCAGATCTGGGCTCCCTATTTTTCAACCTAGAAAGTAGGCTACTATTGAATCCAAACAATCGAATATATATCTGGCATAATGGAGTCACAGGTCCAAAAATCTAATGCAAGCAAAGATTAACAAAACAACCTATATATGCCTATAGCTAGCAAGAAACCAACATGGCAACATACATAAATACATAATCTATTTTAAAATAAATAAATAAAAGAGACCGAATGACCATTCCCCATGTGTATCAGAAACTTTTTTTTTTTTATGACTAGAAACAGCTAGATGCTGCAACCTCTCAAAACTCAGAAGAAGCTCACAAGTAATAATAGATAATGACGTAAAACTCTATAATATAATATATTAAGTGTATCATATATGTACATCAAACAAATTGTGACCCGGAACAGCAAAATATAAATTAAATTATTGATATGTTTATTTTATCCACGGAATTAAGAATTCTTCTATCCACGGCACTGTTTATGTGGCAATATTTATCGTAACTACAGTAGGTCACAAAGACAAGTTCACTTCACAGGGGTTTAAATTTGAAAATAAAAAAAAAAATCTTGGAGTGATTAAATCATGTTATTGTTACTTAAAAAAGGTAAAACAAACCCTCCGAACTCGGTGAAAAATAAATACTGTGGGTGGCGAAACAGCTTATATAGAATAGGCCATGTGCCGTCGTGTCCTAAATAAATATGGACAAAATTAGGCACGGTGCTTTTTCTTTTGTTATTTTTTTAATTAAAATTCAAGTTTTATTTTAGTTATTCAAATAGCAAACTTTAGTTTTAATTAAAAATCAGCAAATGAAACACTTATATTTTGTTTGGTTGAAGTAAGATAAGAACAAAAAATAACTATAAGAAAAATAGGATAAACACGAGTAACGCTTCTTATTGAATGAGAAGAAAACAAAGATTATAATTGACAGAGTATTTTAGGTAATTTTAAATTTTTTTTATTAACTAAAAAACTTATTTTACTATTTAATGATTTTTAGTGTTTTGAAGATGTTACTTGAAATAATTTTTTTAAAAATGTTAACTTTTATCTTTTATGTTTTTTTATTTTTATTTTTGAATATTTATTAGATTTTCTTTTTAATCTTTTTCTATTTAACTTAACATTTTACTATATATTTTTTCCTCTTTCATTCATAAGGTAGGATTTTATTATTTTTATCTTTTTTTGCATAAGATAGATTTTTCTCATTTTTATTTATTTTTTAAATAATATATTGATAATAGTAGATAATAAGTTTATTTTATTATTATTATTGGATATTTTCACATTATATTTTTTATTTTAACCATTATACTATTTACAAGATATTGAAATTTTTAAATAGTGATAGGTTTATATTATTTTTTATTATTTTTATTTAATATTTTGATATTAAATTATTTATTTTAACCACTACTCAATTTATATTATGTTTCAATTATTTTTTAATATTATATTTTAAAATGTTTTAATTAGGGACAATGAATCGAATCAACTTAAAAATAATTTTAAAATTAAATTCGATAATTAACTCGTTAAATTTAGTTTATGAAGCAAATAAATTAAACTTAAACTAAAAATTGAGTTTGTTATAATCTGCTCGTTTGATTCATATTATTGTACCCGAATTTTGTCAAATAAATAAGGGATTTCCTTTCCTTGAATTAAATGTGTACCCACAACAAGATAAAGGAAAAACAAGGCATGCGGTGAGGTGGGGCTACCCCAAAAGGGGCCCACAAAATCAGTGCATAAGGATTTCGTAATGCGGGCCCACTGGATCAGAAGCCCAAACTGATAGTGGTATAGTACTATTCTATCCTCCAACACCCTTCTTCCCCTTTGTCAACTAATCTTTATTCTCCACTCTTCTGTTGGCTGTGTTGCTGCCATATGCCTCTTTCTCATAGATAATTGCAGAGAATTGTGTGATGGAATAGGGTAAACAGCACGTGGCTTCCTAGGGTAGGATCATAGGTGTGGATCTAGGATTTAGATGTGGGACCAAAAAGGCCCAATAGCATGGTCCACTGGGCCCCCAATTGAGTTCAGTTGCTTGCTTGGTTTTCACTATAGTCCCTGAGATTTAGAAAATCGGGAATGGCAGAGTGATGCATGACACCTCTTGGTTGTAGCTTTGTAACCAAGAACATCAATTTTGACTTGCCTTTTTAAGAAATTGGCATGCATGCGCGCCTTATAGGACATCAATGAAACCATTCATTTGCCAGAGCATAAAACAAATAGGACATCAACGTCGTTTACAATTACAATAATGTGTTTCGGTCTTGGTTATTTGCCTCTCAAGAAAGTGAGATGTCCTGCATAGTTTATGAGAGAAAAGTAGAAAAGGATAAAATTTAGGTGCAGTTCTTTAAGTACTTTTAAGGTTTTGGTATTGTTCTCCTATCAGAATTCAACTCCATGATATGTATAATAAAGATTAAAGTCACATAAATCTTTCTTGAGATTTTAAAAAATTATACATATTTTCTCTTTTTCTGAAATCTATACAAATTTTTTCTGAGATTTAAAAAAATTACATACATTTGTTTTGATTCTTAAAATATATCAAGCTACATTGCATATTTCCGCCTTATGCCAATGCATCAACACTGTCAACATTTCTCTTATTACAATCTTATTTAAGATCAAATACAAACTTTATAAATGAAAGAGTCAACCAATTTTAAGACTCTTCCTAATATAATTTGTTCTTGGTGAAGATTATAAATATAAAAGCTTTGAATTTGGCGCAAATGCCAAATAGAAGATTGTTTGTGTGTTATGTTTAACCCGACAAAGTTACTAAAGAAAGAAGTGTTGTTTTGATGATAAGGTAGTTATTTTTTCACATAAAAATGTTTGTTGAAATGTTAAATATTTTGATCATCCTTCTTTTAGTATCATACATTCAAAAAAATTATATCCCTAATTCCAAATGAAACCAAGTTGAGTAACATATATTTGAATAACTTCGATCCAAAAAAGAGTTATGATTGCAACCCAATTAGTTTGTTAAGAGATAAAGACACCTTTCATTCGTGGATATACTAAAATTGTTACAACCTTTAATTGTTGCATATGAATCTCATTATAGGGAGACAAGTGCAAGCAACAAATTGTCTTAGAATTAGACCAAAATAATAACACAACAAATAATGCAGAGGAGTAACAAACCTATATTCAAGGATATATATGTATTCTTTTAAATATAAGAGAATACAACTCACAACTCTATTTTTTAAGAAACAAAAATAGTCAAACCATAAAATGCACCAACTGTGGTGTATGCCTTTGAAAAGTTTCGATCATGTCTTCTAGGATCAAAGATCATTGAGCGCACCGACCATTCAGCTATAAAATATCTACTTGCCAAAGCAGATTCCAAGCCAAGATTAATTAGATGGGTCCTTCTACTACAAGAGTTCGATCTAGAGATATGAGACAAAAAGGGGTGTGACAACCTAGTAGTTAATCATATATCGAGACTGGTCAATGAAGAAGTCACCAAGAAAGAAAAGGAGATCGAAGAAGAATTTCCAAACGAGACACTCATGGCAATAAGCTTCATGGACGAAGACTACCCTTGGTTTGTTGACATGGCAAACTTTAAGGCACGAGACAACCATTGGAAGGTATGAAATTCCATGAGAGAAAAAGGTTATTCCGAGAAGCCACCAGGTATGTTTGGGATGATCCTATTCTTTTTCCTATTAGTACTCACAATTTGTTAAGGTGATGTGTAACAAAGGGAGAACAAGCTAGCATAATTTGGTATTGCCAAAACTCACCATATGGAGGCTACTTCAATGGAGAAAGAACAACTGCAAAGATCCTTCAAGCAAGATTCTATTGGCCTACACTCTTTAAAGATGCTCATAACCATGCACGACCATACGATAATTGTCAACAAACTGACAACATATCTAGACGACATGAAATGCCATTACAAAATATGCAGGCAGTAAAAGTCTTTGATTGTTGAGGAATTGATTTCGTTGGTCCCTTACCATCCTCACGTGGCAACAAATATATCTTGGTAGTGGGGGACTGTGTCTCAAAGTGGGTGGAAGCAATTGCTAGTCCAACCAATGATGCAAAAATGATGATTAAGTTGTTAAATAGAAACATCTTTGCTAGGTTTGGAGTGCTTAGACTCTTGATTAGTGGTGGAGGTAAACACTTTTGTAATGTTTAACTCTCAAAGGTTCTCCAACACTACGATGTTTGACACAAAGTAGCATCATCCTATCATTCACAAAAAAATGGACAAGCTGAAGTTTCAAATAGGGAGATCAAGAGGATACTAGAAAAAACCGTAGCTACTTCAAGGAAGGATTGAGCTGCAAAGCTTGATGATTGCCTATGGGCATATAGAACAACCTTCAAAACACCCATTGCCCTTTCCTCGTTTCAAATGGTGTATAGAAAAGCATGTCACCTACTGGTGCAGTTATAGATAAAAGTTCATTGGGTCATGAAGTTCCTCAACTTTAACTCTACAACATCCAAAGAGAAGAGGAAGGTACAACCATAGGAACTTGAAGAGATGCGCCTCAACGCATATGAATCATCCAAGCTCTACAAAGAAAGAATCAAGAGGTACCATGACAAAAAGATCCTCCGCAGAGAATTCAGGCTTGGACAACAAGTATTGCCCTACAACTCATGATTAAAGTTGTTTCCCGAAAAATTAAATTTGAGATGGAGTGGTCCCTTTACTGTCAAAGACGTTAAGCCTTATGGAACTATAAAGATAGAAGACCAATCCAAAGATTGCAACTAGTTGGTTAATGGCCAAAGATTAAAGATCTACCTTGGCGGAGAAGTCCCACAACACACCGTAGTCATCAAGCTCAAAGATTCTTAGAGCGACACCAAATGTCAAGCTAGTGAAGTTAAAGAAGTGCTTACAGGGAGGCAACCAAGCTTTCTTACTCTTACTTTTTACATTACATTCATTTAGGATAGTTTTTAGCTTTAGGTTTGGAGTTAAAAAAAATTGTCACTCAATAGCATAGCACTAACTTGCATTTTTTAGTTTTGTTCATCATATACAGCCCTATTAACGGCCAACTAGTTTGGAGGACCATGTACTCACCGTCCAAGAAGGTGGCGAGGCTATAATGGATAAGAGGAGATGTTGAGGGCTCTTCACCCCTAAGTGATGCCTTCTCTACCCCTCTCTTTTACTTTTTGTTAATTTTACTTTATTAGTTTAGTTGTTTAGTATATGTGTGGTAGTTTAGGAATATGTTTATTATTAGGAAGATAAGGAAACACAAGTGATTAAGAAGCATCACCATTTTCTTGCAAACCCACCATAAAATAAAACAAATTTTTGTGCTTAAATCATTTTGTGTGGTTGAACTCAAATACTAAAAGTGCAAACCATTGATTTTGCTTGATTGAGATGTGTAATGAGTTTGGCATGAAAAATTGAAAGCAAATAAAGTAACTTATAGACCTAGCCCGATGAGTGAGTGATCCTTATAATGATACAAATATATATTGAGAGGCACTCTTATTTCACTCACAGTAGACTTTGACTGAATCTCTTGCGCATTAATTGCAATTGTATGCATTGAAATGATCAAGGCCATGTTTGCATGTTTATCCAAGAGCCAAAAAGCCTACCCTACATTGTTTATCCCTTGCACCTTACCTTGATCTTAATTGATGTATTTTTTTCTAATTCCTTTACCTTGAAATTTATATGTTTATATATCCGCTACTACCCTTAACTTAAAGGATAAGAGAGCATAGGTCGAGGAATTGGTAAAAGTTGAAGTTTGGAGTGGCAATGCACCACTCAAAGGGAGCAAAATAAAGGGTACTAGCAAGTTATCACGTGAACAAAGGTTGAAAGTATTATCCTCATCCTTTCTTGTAAAGTATTGAAAAAGGAAAATTTTGAAAAACAGAAAAACAAAGAAAAACAAAAGAGAAGCGAAGTAAAGAAAAAATCAAAAGTTAAGGACAAAGCAAAGTATGTATGAAATTTAAAATCTGGGGTACCAAGGATTGGTAGAAAGTGAATGAAATGAAATGAATAAACTAATGTTTTCCTTCCTCCTAGTTACTTTAAAATATATAGAAAAACCAATACTCCTTGTTAGCCAAGCCCCGTTACAAGCCAATAAAGTCCTTAGTGTCTTTGCATGCCTTTGATGTATTGATTAACTTGAGATGAAATTCAAAGTTGAATTGTGGTATTCTAAGATGTGAATTGAGTGAAACACTTACCCAAGCTAAATCATGAGCTTTAGAGAGAAACACTTTATGAGAGGACAATTTGTTATGTGATTAGATTTGTAATGCCTCTCTTGTTGCATGTTTTGAACTTTGCAAATGATTTGGTTGGGCACCATACTTAGACGATTAAAGCACATGATCAAATAAATCATTGTGTAAAAAAGGGGAATGCAAGAGAAGCGCGTTACTTATCATTGTAAATCCTTGATCTTATTTTTAGTCTAGTTTTATTTTAAATTTTTACTGGTCAGTTTGTTTTTAGTTCAGCCTTGCTTGAGGACAAGCAAGGTTCTAAGTTTGGAGTGTTGATAAATGACAAATTTACCATATTTTCATATGCAATTTGAGATGTTTATTTGATACTTTAGGCCTTATTTTGAATCAAATTCATTATGTTTTCAGTTTTTAATATATTTTAGATAGAAATTGCAATTTTAGATGTTTTTAATATATTTTGCGAGTTTTTATAAAAAAATAGGACAATTTTACAAGGTAGCCTCGCTCAAGCGAGGTATAGGCAACTCAAGCCAGCTCAAACAGAGGAGTGCTCCAGATAGTGCGTCCAGAAACTAAATTAATTCAAAACAGAGATAATTATGGATATATAGCTCAAAGATAAATGAAGAAAATCACTTGGATGATAATTACAACAATTAAAATAGATTATATTATTTCCTTATATAGATTATATTTTTTAAATTAAGAAAATTATTTATCTCTATTAAACACATATATGATTTTATAAATAGAGAGACATAGGCAACAACAACAAAATTCACCTCTACACACCACCCTTCACTGAAAAACTCTCTCTTGTATTTCATGAGTGACTAGTTTCTTTCTTAGCTAGGAGAGGAAATGATTCAACCCTGATTTTCTCGTATTAATATATTGTTTAAGTTCATTATTCGCCTTCTATACTTAATGTTTTGTGAGCCTACACACCTCATAGATGATTCCAAGAATTGACGTGCACTTTGGTGAGTCTCGTTGAAACCTGAATTGAATCAGATACTTAATTGGGTTATCTTTAGGGATAGAATAATCTAGGTTAAGCCTCGCTAATTCCCAAACGATAATGATGATTGCTTGTGTTTGTTTGCCAAGGGATTGGGAATCAAGGCAAGTGACTTAGGGTCTATCACCTAAGGGATTAGGGATAGAACACATTAGTGAATTGGGGATGAATGATATAACGACGTAGAAGTGTGAGGAATTATAGAAAATAGAGGGATTTCGAGTAAAATCTTAGTATCTCAACGATATTGTTTCCATCTACAATTATTATCGCGTCAACAAGTAACTTCTTACCTTTTCTTTTCATTTCTATTATTAAATTTTCAGCACATTAATCTCTCTACAAAAATATATCTTTTATTTTCTATTTTGTTTAGTTTTAGTTTTAGGTAGTTTAAAATATAAAAACACAAAAATATCTTTATCCGAAAGGTTTTAATTTGAATATTCATCCTTCCACTATTCCCTTGGGAGACAACCTGATCTTCGGTTTAGTACTACAATTTGGGTTCAGCTACACTTAGCCGACATAAATCCTAACGTAATCAAACATCCATCTGGACATCTATTGAATGGACAATTGATCATAGATTTTATAGGTATATTAGGTAGCTTAAATAAGATTTCTTTGGAAGGAAGAAAACACACAATATATTGTTGATCAAATAAAATACTAACCTATGGTTTTTTTAATTATAGCTAAGACATATGGGTTGTCAATGTTGCCAACCTATCTAGATCTCACCAAAGGCCAAGACATTAGGCATGGAGTAAATTTTTCATTTTTCGGTGTAGGTGCACTTCATATGGACTATTTCATACAAAATAGACTCATGGCTCTAGCAATGAATGATTCATTAAGTATTCAACTTTATTGGTTTAAGAGACTCAAACCTTCCTTGTGCAAAAATAAAGGTTTTTACCAAACCTCCTTTAGTAACATTTTGGATACACTCACACGCACACACACATATATATGAATTTTTCTCAATATGTCTTTAATTTTTATTCTCTTTTATGACATAGTGCAATAACTACTTAAAAAAATCATTGTTTGTAGTAGGAGAAATTGGTCAAAATGGTATTAATGTGCTTATCTTGTATAAAAGTATTGCAAAACTTCATGAAATAGTTCCCCCAATTGTTGAAGAAATTACTAAGGCCACCATGGTATGTGATATCAATTTGAAGTATTGAAATGTTGGCTTCAACTTTTGATTAACAATATGATTGAGTAGTTCAAGATTGATTATAAAATCAATTTTGTTTTTGTTTCCTTTTATTTGGCAGACATCAATAGAAGAACGAGCTGTAGAGATAGTGGTGCCAGGAAACTTTTCAATTGGGTGTAATTTTGGTGTCTTGACAATAGTGAATAATGGCAACAAAGATGATTATGATCAATTTGGGTGCTTAGCAGCTTACAATGTTTTCATTAAGTACTATAATCAACGACTTAATTAAGCCATAGAGGCACTAAGACAACAAAACAACCATGTTAAGATAATATATTTTGATTATTACAATGATGCCAAACATTTATTTCAAGCACCACAACAATTTGGTATGTTGTGATTTTATTTTCTTATATTGAATAAGCAATTTTATTATGATTTGTTCTTATCTGATGTTTTATTTATGTAAATTAATTATGCAAGCTTTTCTTCTGGTAAGGATGACACTTTTAGAGCATGTTTTGGAGCAAGCGAACCTTACAATGTTGATGTACATGCACCAATAATAAAAAAATTTAAATATCAAGGAGCAACAACAAAGAAAAAATTTATCATGAAGTAAATGTAAAACCCAAATATATACTAGAGAACACAAACATATTTTATCCTAAAAGTTATAAATAATTGTATTTGTGATTAAATACTTCAATGGAGCTAATGATGAATATAGCCACAAGAGGTGAGATTTGATCTTCTATTGAGTCTTTAACCAATTGACTCCATTCAAAAATTAGGCCATGATAATGACATGTCATTCGTCTCCATTCTCCAGTTTCTGATATCCACATAAGTGGTAAGTGTGTGTGACAATATGTAATGTGGAAAAATACAAATTCCAACTATTAATAAATAAGGTAAATTAATAAGAAAGAGAGAGAGAATTTGGAAAGACAGTGTTTCTATGGAGTACGGACTCTGTCCATTCCGATCATTACTCTTAAAAATTAATTATTTTAAAAATAATTTTCCTTCCATTTTTTAGAACAGGGTAATTAGAAACTTCCTATGATCTGGTTAGGAGACAAAAGAGGATGATACTTTGTGGTATGCA
The DNA here is from genome assembly GCF_000004515.6 of Glycine max. NCBI lineage: Eukaryota > Viridiplantae > Streptophyta > Magnoliopsida > Fabales > Fabaceae > Glycine > Glycine max. Next base: position 40,213,582 of record NC_016089.4, on the reverse strand, counting down.
AGCATAAATACTTGTCTCATCAATCTATCCTGAATGTGGTGTGTCCTAATGGAGCTTCTTATCATTGGAGGGTGATCATTAATGCTAAATATGAGATAAAATTGGCTTCAAATTCAGACTGGGCAATGGGGAATCTTTTGTCTGGTTTGATAATTTGGGTTGTTTTTGGCCCGAAATGCCTCGAGGTACCCTTTGTTTATATTGGTGGCACTGATATGCGTCTTAACGTTATTATTATGGATGGAAATTGGTGTGTTGATAACCTTTGTAGTATGTTGCCTATGAATTTTGTTGTGGATCTTAATTTTATTGAGAGAACTAGATTATTGATGTATAATGATCACTATTCTAAAGGATTTATTCATGGTATTCCATGCAAGTTCCTTAGGATATAATAAGAATCTCTTAGATGTGTTGAGGCTACTAAACTAGCAAGGGTGAAAACTCCAACCCAAGAACAAAGAAAGAAAATGAAAAGGAAGAAACAAGAATAATTGTCATTGTGTCTAAAACATGATTTGAAAGACGGTATTTATTGGGAAGAAAAAAAGACTGCTAGAGACAGAGACATAAAGACAATTTAATGTGATTACAGTGAATAAAATCAATATTAATTGTGAATAAATGGTAAAATAAATCAATGATTAAAACACGTTTAAGAAAATAAAAATCAGAATCCCAAATTACCTAATTGTGACTGATCAAAAGCTAACATATTAAAACCAATGGTTTTTTTATAAGCATTTTGAAATGAAAATAATTCTTCAAAAAGGATTGCACAAACTATTATCACACACACGGGGGGGGGGGGGAAATGAGTGGATTTGCACTACTACAAGCACATATAGCTCAAGCTCATGTGTGTGAGACTTCCATCTCTTGCTAGCCACTTTGAAAGCCCATGTCACAAAGTGGTGTATAAACACTTAAGGCAAAGCTATCCCAAGCAATGTGAGACTTGAACTTTTGTTATATCCTTCAAACTACAACAATCCCCCACATATTACAAAAGGCTAAATAAAACATTTAAGAAAACTTTTTATAAGAATAGAAGAAAAAAGTTCATGGGTTCTCATGGGATATAATGCAATGAACCTGGTATAGCAAGCTATTGAATCAAGCCTAGACTGATAAGATATGACACACAATGTAGTAGGTGTAGCAAGCTATTGAACCTAAAACACTTGGTGTGTGCTAGTGATTTACCAATCAAGTACACCCCCGCAATTCTTGCCATTGTCGTTGTGTTGCGCTACTAGGCCATGTGCATGCTTGATATTCATGAGTGCTCTAGAAATCTCACTAAGATCTTATACATGCGGCCTCACTTGACACTTATATAAGTGATTTCATCAAGTGTATGCTGCAAATCATACACCACCCATAAGGGATATGAAAATCGTTAAAAGCTTTATAAGTTGTTAAGCTTTCTCATAACAACATAAAACTTAACTATAAAGCTTAGCCTCTCAATAATGCAACATCTAGCACTTTCTCACACCATAGGAAGGAACTGATATTGAAAATTGATTAAATCAATTTTAGTGCTAGCAGAACTAACAAATGACTTGTTTTTTCCCATTGAACCTTCTTCATGGGATCTCCAATCACAAAGGTTGGGTTACCATCATTGTTTGCTTTCAATTGGCTTAAGTCTCATTCACTTTGATGTTTTTAATATCATATTTCCACCAAGGGTTTGGTCAGAGGATCTGCCAAGTTTCCTTATAACTTCACATAATATATGAAAATTGTTTCATTCTTTAGCAATTGTTTTACCACATCATGTTTCAATTGTATATGTTCATTTTTTCATTGTAAGTTTTGTTCTTATCCATAGCTATTGCTGATTGAGAATCACAATGCATAGACAGTAATAGTGTTGGTTTCATTCCCAAAGGAATGTTAACCAAGAAATTTTTCAACCACTTAGTCTCTCACTACCAACCATATCTAAAGCAACAAACTATTACTCCATTTTTAATCTAGTTATAATAGTTTATTTGGCTAAGCTTCATGCAATCATACCACCACCAAGTGTAAATATATAACCACTAGTGGATTTTGTCTCATCCAAATCACAGATCCAATTAACATTGTTATACCCTTCTAGTACAAAGGAAATCCATCATATTCAATATCATAATCCATGGTACCTCTCAAATATCTTAGGAGTCTTTCAATTGCATCCCAATGACCCTGATTATGACTATTGTAACATCCCATTTTTTTTCATAAATAAATTTAAAAAGCTTTTTAGTAAAAATAAATAAATAAATAAATATAGAGCAAATAATAGGCTGAGTACCCTAGGTATAAATAGTTATGTTAAGTCAGCTGCCTCCTTTTGGTCTCATTTTCGTTTTTCCCCTTCTCCTCTCAAAACATTTTCTTTTTTCCGCAGCCCACCAAACCTATCTCAGAAAAACGACGATCTCGAACCCGTTCACCGTTGGATCGTCGTGAAATTTGAGTATCACGTTCGCAACCCAATTCCGAACATTTTTACCGTTGGGAATTTCAAAATCATATCTGAGATTAGAGGAAAACCCTTCGCATTGTAGCATTTTAATTTCCCGCAGAAACCCAAAATTGTCTCGGTAAAACTACGATCCTGGTTTCGTTAGCCGCTGGATTTTCATGAAATTTGGATATGTTGTTCGAAATTTAATTGCAAACACTTCCACCGTTGGGATTTGCGAGATAATATTCGTGGAGGGAGAAAAATGAATCGCATGAAGACAGTACAAGTGGAGGTTTCAATCTCTTCTTCGTCTCTCTGACGTTTGGGAATTCTATCGAAGCAGTCGGAGGAATAACTGAAGGAATCTCAAGGAACCGCTAGAGATGCTGCTATCGCTGGCTGAAGACACGTGAGTCCGCTCAGAGGTAAGGGATGAGTTATTCACGATTGGGGATTAGTGAGAACATGTGCAGAGATCCTTAGAGTATCAATTGGAATGAATTTTGGGGTGTTTCTACAATTTTTACTTTATCCTTATAATTATAACTATGAGTTATATATAAATTATATATGTTTGACGAATCATTTGATGTCCCAATGAGAAATTTTTGTGAAATTAATGTGCTCTTGTATTGAGTGTGAACCGTAGCATGAATTGATGAAATTAAGTAAGGAGATATTGAGTTTGTATTTTCCCCTTTTCATGTTGTTTAGTTTTTTTTATAGTTCAAAATTGATATTATATTTGAAATTGAGAAAAGAATTCTAATAGACTATGTGTTGTATTCTTAGATAATATATATATGAATTCGTGTATACTTATATATATGAGAAAGTGTTTATATAATTATTTAAAATTGGTACATTGAAAACTTTCTTTAAATTCATGATCAAATATGATATACGTTGCTGGATTTATATATATAGATTTAGTTATATATTTATTTATATTAATATTTTATGTAAATAATGTTGTAGTGTTGTTATTGTGTGATTCCAAAAATTATTCAAATGTTGGAGTTCGAGAATACTATGTTTATATTTGAGATACATGTGTATTGAGATGTGTGTATTGAGTTATGAGCTGTGAATTATACAATAACCCGACCAGTGTTGATATTGAGAAAATTGTTTATGCGTAGTGTTAAAGAGAATGTGTAGGTCTCCTATTTAGGAACCAGTGTTAAATTGTAGCGCAATGTGTTAAATGTGTTGAAACATGAGTGTGAGGTCGTGGTATTGTGTAATTCACTAGCAGTGTTTATAAATGGAATATATGATAAATTGTGAAATAACATGTTGCTTTGAGATTATAATATTGTTATTGAGATTGAGTATAAGTGTAAAGTTGAACATGTGTTAATTTTTGAGATACGTGTAAACATGTGATGGTGGATTGTGACATTATGAGATGTGAAATTGTGAATGAGTTTTGGTTGTGGATAAGTGTGTAGTTAACACTTGATGTGACATTACTTGTGTTGTAAACTATGAATTGTACAATAACCCGACCAGTGTTATCTTGAGAAAAGCGTTGATGCGCAGTGTTAAAGAGAAAGTGTAGGTTCCTAATTAGGAACCAGTGTTAAAGAGAAAGTGTAGGTTTCCTATTTAGGAACCAGTGTTAAATCGTAGTGCAATTGTGTTGAACGTGTTTAAAACACGAGCGTGAGGTCGTGGGTATTGTATAATTCATGAGCAGTGTCTGCATGCAAAATTATTTTAGGGGTTGGACCTGAATCAGGAGGGAGAGGCCCTGACGGACTCTTCGGAGTGTAGGCCTTTGGGGTCATCGGGTTTGAGTACTCCTTTAAGCCTATGTTGATCCCATATGGTTGGAGTATTCTTGCAAAACATCGTGACCGTGACTGGTCTCCCTATGATCTTACTTAGTGAGAGTGACCTGACAAACCCATTGTGTGGTGTGTCTTGTTATGTACTCCTAAGCGCCCCAGGGTGGTTTTTCACTGACATGGTACCACATTGCATATAGGCTTGAGTCTTAGCATAACTGTCTCATGCGCTTGCTAATTGTTTATTATGAAATTGATGTGTTATTATGTCTTGATCAGAGCGTGTGATTCTTGTGTAATGTGATTGATGATTGAAAAGTGAACTTTGAATGACAAAGTGGTGGAATTACATGAATTTCGTGTAACTAAGTTTTATTTGGTTTATATGATATGTATATCTAGTTGTTTTGTTTCTCTATTAGTTAGGAATGTAATAACTCACTCCCATGTGTTGTTTGTGTTTGGATCCTGTGATGATCTTGAACTTTGTGTTCAGGGGAGCAGATGACTAGGTGAATTGATTTAAGGAACCATGTGCTGAAGGACGTCGGGACAGAACGCTCTGATAGGATGTGGCATTGGGGTATAAGATTTTATAGACGGCCTTGTTTGAGTCGAAGTGAATTTATTATTTATTTAGAAAAGTTTTATGATAATGTTAGAAAGGTGAATGTGAGCCTGCTACCCTCTTGAAAGGCTTGTATTTAAATATGTTTTAAAAACTTGAATTAAGTTTAATTTTTTTTATTCCTTATTAGTATATATGTGAGGGGTAGAGGGTGTCACAACTACAAGTGTATCTACTCAATCTACCTACTATATATGCAATCTTAGGTCCACAAAAAGTCATTAAATGCAATAATCTCCCCATGAATTGGGCATATAGAGTTTGATCAATTGATTCTCCTCTATTTTTATTTAATTGAGAATTAACATCATAAATGGTACTCACTGACCTAGAGTCATAATAGCCAAACTTCCTAAGAAGTTCTCAACATAATGGCCTTGGGATAGTATTATGCTAGCTCTCTTCCTTATGATTTTAATTCCCAAAGTTACACTTGCTTCACTTATATCTTTCATATCAAACTTAGATGCTAAGAAAGATTTAGTTCTTAAAACTATATCAATGCATGTACCAAAGATAAGCATGTCATTCACATACAAGCATATAATGACACAATCACCATTCACAAACTTTGTGTACACACATTTATCAACATCACTAGAGGAAAAACCATAACTAAGCATAGTCTCATTAAACTTTTCATGCCATTGTTTTGGTTCCTGTTTTAAACCATATAGGAACTTTAAAAGTTTACGCACTTTTTTTTCTTGACCGGGAACTTGACACCCTTCAGGTTGAAATCATCATTTAGGAAAGTTGTCTTCACATCCATCTGATGAATCACTAGCATATCGGTGGCAGCTAAAGCTATCAAAACTCGAATAGAGAAAATCCTGATAGCAGGCACAAAGGTATCAAAGTAATCTATGTCTGGTTTTTGAAAAAACCTTTGGCTACCAATCTAGCCTTATACTTGTCTATTGATCCATCAGGGTTATACTTCCTCTTAAAGATCCACTTACATCTAGTTGGCCTTGCTCCTCTGGGTAAGCCTACTAAAGTCCATATATTGTTCTTCTTGATAGAGTCAATTTCAATCTTAATGACTTGTTCCCAAAGGTTAGCATATGAAGAACTAATTGCTTCAGAAAAGCTCAAAGGGTCATCCTCAACAAGATATGTATAAAAATCTTCTCCAAAATATTTCTCTACCCTTTGTCTTTTACACCTTCTCAAATCCTCACACATAGGTTCACTACATGTTTCAATAGGTTGCTCATGACTAGTATTGGTACTAGAACTAGCATTAGACCTTAAAGGGAATATGTCCTCAAAGAAATCAACATTCTTAGTTTCTATGATGGTTTTACAATCAAGCACATTATTATTAAGGAAAAGAAACCTATAGGACTATGTTCTGCATAACTAAGAAATATACCATCAGAAGTTTTAGGTTCTATTTTCCTTTTCTTAGTATCAGGCAACCATACTTTGGCTAAACACCTTACACTCTCAAACATTTTAGGTTTGATTTGTAACCTTTCCATAACTCATAAGGTGTTTTTCTTGTTTTCCTATATGGGATCCTATTTTGCAAAAAAACAAGTTGTTTAAAGGGCTTCTCCCTAGAGGTTATAAGGTGCAAAGGAACTTATAAGCAAAGCATTCATCATCTCCTTAAGGGTTATAATTTTCCTTTCATCTACTTCGTTTGACTCAAGTGAATATGGTGGGGTTACCTCATGGATTATACCTTTCTTTTCACAAAAGTCATTAAACAACGTGTACTCACTACCCCCTATCAAATCTAATTCTTTTTATTTTTTTATTTAATTGATTTTCAACTTCAGCTTTATAAGATAAATACATGTTAAACACTTCATCTTTATGTATAAAGAAATAAACTTTAGTATATCAAGAGAAGTGGTCTATAAAGGTTACAAAATAACTCTTACTTCTTTAGACATAGTTTGTTTTAAATCAGCAAGATCAGAATGAATTAAGCCAAGCAATTCATTCACATAGAATAGAAGGACAAAGAGCTTTAGTTAATTTTGATTGATCACATACATAACATTTTTTTAGTTTGATTATCATGCATGTTGATTAAGCCTAGTCGTTGTAATTTAAAAACATAAGCGAAATTCGTATGTCCTAATCTAGCATGCCACATATTATAAGAATCAATCATATAAGCAAAAGTATATGCATTTCCATTAATCACTTCAGAAACATTCAGTACAAAGAGTCCCTAATCACAATATTCCTTTCCAACAAACACATTGTTCTTAGTCATAACTATTTTGTTCCATTCAAATGACATTTTCTCCCCAACCTTCCTCAACAGTGCTACAGAGACCGAATTAGCTTTAATGGTGGGAACATGTAACACATCACTCAAAGCCAGTGTCTTACCAAATGTGAGCTTGAGAAGAACCTTTCCTTTACCTAGAATTGGAGTAGTCTTGGAATCACCAGGATAAACTTGTTATTCTCCATCCCCAACAAAAGTGTAGGAGGTAAACACATTTCTATCACCATAAATGTGTCTGGTAACCCTAGAGTCTACCACTCATTTGCTCATATTGGTCACAACATTGACCTAAGAAATGACCACAACAATTATGTCATCTCCTTAAACCAGATTAGCCCTAGGCTTAGGAGCACATGGAAAATATTTTTATTTTTATTCTTATTATGATCTGTTTTGTGACCATACCTTCTCTGAGCGGGTTTGCCTTGCACCATATTTGCCTTAACGAACAAAGCATTGGCTCTTGCAGTAGCATATTCCTTTCTGTTGGTATCCTCAATGATGATGTGAGTGATAAGGTTTGATAGGGACATTTGTTTGTGCTTGTGCTTTAGATGTTATTTGTAATTAGTCCAGGATTTAGGAAGTTTCTTGATCAAAAGCTCAGAAATGAATTCATTAGGTAGGGTTGTGTTTTCTGTCTTTGGGTCTTCCAGCAGCTTGTGGTACTCACTGATTTGCACCTTGATGTCCTTATCCTCGATCATTGTCCAATGATAATAGTTGTCGATGATGAATCATTTTCTAATCATGTTGTCAATAATGTATTTCAGAACAAGAGAGTCCAATATCTCCTATGCTTCCTTATAAGAATAGTAGACATCGAACAACTCAGTAAGGTGTGACAACATACCTTATTTGCTAGATTCCATTATTCAAGCTTTTTTGGCAGGCTCTATAGAGTTTGGCTTCTTGGTGGTAAGGGCGAAGGCGGGAAAAGGCTATCCCATGCATGTCAAGCAGTGTGTGTCAACACGTTCCTGCCAACGATGGAAATGTTGGATGGCAAAAATCTCGATCTTGGACGTGTACGAGAGTGGCTTGGCATATGTAGCATTAGGCACTAGAGGAGTCTGCACCTGGGTGACCATATCAATGTTCATGTCTTCAACCATAATAAGTCCTTTAGATTATTAGAACAATGTTGAAGTTCATGAACAATGTCTTCCTGAAGCATATCTGAGCATTGCCCTAAAGGACTTATCTGTGATATCCCACACAAGTTCCCTAGGAAACAACAAGAATCTCTCAAATGTGTTGAGGCTACAAAATTGGCAAGGGCAAAAACAAGAACCCACGAACAAAGAAAGAAAATGAAAAGGAAGAAAGAAGAGATAATTATCGATGTGTCTAAAACATGTTTTGAAAGACAATATTTATAGGGAAGAAAAAGAGATCGTTGGAGACAAAGACATAAAGACAATTTAATGTGATTACTAGAATCCCAAATTACGTAATTGAGACTAATCAAAAGTTGGAACATTAAAAACCAATGTTTTTCGGCAAGCATCTTGAAATGAAAATAATTCTTCAAAAAAAATTAATTAAATAAATCATAAAAGGATTGCATGGCCTACTATCGCATGCGCGGGGGGAGGGGGAGAAAATCGGCAGATTTGCAATACGATAAGCCCACATGGCTCAAGCTCATGTGCGCGAGACTTCCATCTCTTGCTAGCCACTTTGAAAGCCCATATCACAAAATGGTATATAAACACTTGAGCCAAAGGTATCCCAAGTGGGAGTTTGCCTTTTGTGATATTCTTGAAACTATAACATTAATATGGCATGGGATTAGGGATTTTATGATTTTAGCTGTGAGCTTGATATAAAGCCCAAGTTGTGGAGATTGTTACCTCAAAGAAGTTGCCATGTTCATCATCAATATGATGGCTTGCTTCTACAAATTTTCGATTTAGTTGGTAGGAATCAGCCCTTCTACTTTAAACATGTTTTTCAAGAAAGCAATTCAGTTACTCATTTCCTTGCTAATGTTAGGTTAGGGTTCATCAACTCAACCCCTATGTATTAATTCTTTTCCTTCTCCAGCCCTGGATACTATCTTGCTTAGTGATAGTCTAGGGTAGTTTTTAGTGTTACTTTTCCCCAAAATAAAAAAAAAAGAACAATAACAAAGTTTATCTCATTAAATGAAGTCGGTTACATACATTATATGACATCATTTAATATGGTTAAAAAATAGAGCTTTAAGGATATTATTTAGTACTATTGGGGATCATAATGGAGTGAAACAGGTATAGATAGTAGCCTCCCATCACCTGCCTGTGTCTATACGAGTATATGTTAAGCAAGAATTCTCAAATTTTATAAGTATCCCTAGGTATCCTAGTTATTTATTAAAATATAAATATTAAAGAAATAATAAATAAAATAAAATAAAAATTTTGAAACATGTATTTATTCTTAAAATAAATAATTTTGAAACATTATTTACACTAAAATAAATAGCTTTAGAATACAAATTTATATAAAAGCAAATTAAAATAAAATTGTATATAATAAAAACATTTAAGTAATTTTAAATTGTGAATAACTACAAATATCAATACTTTACTATTTGTCTCTATCATTGCTCCTATCTCATTAATAACTGAGTAGTAAGCTAAACTATTCTTCGTATATTTATAGGTAAACATTTTCTTGTCATCCCTAAATATCATTATCCATGACATTTATAAAAAAATTGTAATACTCTTTCAAATATGAAGGATAAGATAAAATCACTAATATATATATTGGTTTTGTTAAAATGTATTAAAATCTTATTATTATTTTTAAAATGTTAAGCATTGTTGACCTACATAAAGAATCTAACTTAAGCTTACAAGTTTAATGAAAGATAAGTTTGTCTTATTCAGAGATATAATTGCAAAATATGTTTTTAAGTTGTCATAAATATCATATTAGACCTATGGACAAGTTAGACTTGATTCTTATAAAATCTAACATTTTTTTTAATCTTTGTCTTGTTAACTATCACAAAGTATGTCCTTAAATAGACTTGTAGATCAGATCAAATTTTTATGTAGGTTTTAAAAGAAATTTGATAAGTAAATATGTTAGACTGATGCCATGTTAACAAAAACTAGGTCTAAGCCTAACAAAGTGTAGCTTAGCCTAGCTTATTTTCATCTTACATGATCCTTGCCACCCCATCCATCATATAATCATGAGGTGTATGATTACTTGCTTTTATCTCATTTTCTTTTGTGTATCTAGAAATTATTTGAGGCTTCTTATTTAACACCCAAGTAATCCCCCTCCCACCAAGTTAGCCCATTTTGGGAAAAAGTGATACATCCAATCCCCCTCCCGGAGAAAATCCTTTGGTCAAAGATTTCGATATTTTTGCAAGTAAAGCTTAAGCCACAAAGAAACCCGAACCTGCTCTCTATCACCAACAGAATCCATATTTGGCCATATAAATCCACATAGACACTCCAAAAAGTTCCCGAAGCCCCATTAGCAGATATACACTAACATAACAATCATAATTGGTACAAGGATACTGCAGGATTAGAGGACCAATCACTAAAGGATGCTGAAAAACCTTTTACTTTAGCCTTTAGACACATCCATGATCTAATTAGAATCATGTCCCCAACATATTCAGAACTAGCTTGAGCATCATTAAAAATAACATCATTCCTGTGGGCACCACAGGGACCATAATACGGTTGCCCAAATGCCCCACCATAACCACTTCCCTTTCTTTCTCCCTATAAGCCCTCCATGCTGCCAGAAATGCATCTCCACTGATTCTGGCAGGACCAGATTGACACCAAGCCATTAGTAGCACGATAACCAGACTGATTGTGCGAATTGGCAAGAAAAAAATAGGTGTGATGTTGTTTCCGCCATCTGATTGCAGAAGCAGCAAAATTGATGACCCTCATGTATTATCTCAAAAACTTAGTAATGGAAGAAATGCAGAAAAAACAAAATGGAGAGGATCCAAACCCTGCCTAGAGTTTGGGTCGTTAGGATTCATAACATGCTCTAGAGTTTTAATGTTATAGGATTCACCGAGACAAAGGATATTTGATGCTTGGCTAATATCTTGCATTCAGATCCTCAAGTATGGCAAGTATATGTAGCATAAGTTTGTTCGTTTTTACGATAAATACCTTAAAAATCATAACAATAATTTTTTTGTATAGTTAACAATGTAAAAGAGTTTTACAATGACCATTAAACTTAAAATAATATCTATCTAAACAAACACACTTTTCACATTTACTGAGGCATCTTACGTAAGTTTTTTCACTCTTGGAATTATGATTCCTAATAATCATGAATTTTGGGAAACATGTTTTGGGGAATGAAAAATAAAATTTATTTGGTTGACCATAAATATTTTTGAAAATATTTAGACAAGTTTTCTGATAATGAGTTAGGTGATATTTTTATTTGTTACTTGGATTATTTATCATATTAAATAATCTAACAAAGTAACATAATACTTTTACTAGAACTAGAGTAAAAGAAAAATTAAACCCGAAAAGTAATTCGCACCTCCCATGATTTTTTATTTTTTTTTAAAAACCTAGCTAAAAAACATTTCAAGAAAATCTTCATTTCCGGAAATGTTATTTTTTAAAATAAATACCAAACATGTAAATCAGATTTCTAATCTAAGATTCTCAAACATCTTAAAATTCCCCCCTTATCAAAGGCCTTCTAAGTGCAACTATGTTTCAACTTTCAATCAAGTGGACAACATAATATTTTACAAGAGGATAGCATAAATGACTGCCATTTGAAAAAAGGAAAAATAGCCTCAGAATTTATTAGACAACCCAACTACAAGAAAAAGAGTGACTGTTTATTCGATGGCCAACACAAATGCCTGATCCTTATTGAAGGATTTTTCATCCACGACAAGAAACAATGATGAACCAAAAGAAAATTCTTTCCTGAATTGCATCAAAGATTCAACCTATATTATGCTGTTGCAGAACAAAAATCTTTCGTATAGCCTTAACTGTATTTTCAGTCTCTCAATTATTAGGACAATGCAATTTTAATCCCTCAAATTTCAATTAAGCTAATTGATTGCTCAAATTTTCTCTTATTTACAATGTTCATTCAATTACACAAAATATTTGACTACACTAGCAGAATTTCCATACGAATTGAGCAAAATGAAAAACGAGACACTAATAACAAAAACAAAAGAGCCTTTCAACAGTTTTTCTTACCAAACAAAAACCCCCCCAAACGCCAACAAAGTGCAGAAACTTGGATCACGAATCTCCGAATCGCTTCTTGATATAATTCCTCATTGCTTCCCTGCGAGACTTAAGACGCTCCTGTTGAGGAGCCACGTTAACAAACGAGAAATAAGCTCCGACGCCGAAGAGCAAACCGCCGACGACAAATACGCCGCCGGTCACCGCCATTTGCCTTGCCGTCGGCGGATACGACCACAACACCATTCGATCTTAAGACCTAAAACCAGAAATTATTTTTGCACATAAATCTCACAACAGTGGTCCTTTCGGCCTACTGTAAAACACCTGTCTACTTTTTTTATATTTCTTATTTTTATTTTTTAATTATTAAATTATTTTTTTTAATTTGTTCCTGTTTTCACAAGATTAATAAGAAAACAGAAAGAAAAAAAAAAGTCATTTTTAATGTTTTGAGAAAGTCTCGTAAGGGCATAACCCCAACATGTCACATTTACACACAACCACTAAAAAGATGATACCTCGTTAAAATTAAAAAAGGAAAAACTTAATAAATAAAATACAAAATTAAAAGCACGTGATTGTAAATTCTTTTCATCTCTCTCTCTCAACTCAATCATTATAAGATGTTCATCATCTATGAAGCACGGACACCCCAGTCCCTTGTCGTGTCCGGTGTTCGACACGCGTCCTTGTCAGTGTCTGACACCAACAAACACCCGTACTACGTTCTATATTTTGGACAGGTGTCCATGTATCCGTGTCGTGTCCGGTGTCCATATCGATGTCGATGCTTCATAGCTCACCATGACACATTCCATCGGCCACCACCATGATCAATCTTCCAAATTTTGTTAAGATGAAATCGTGGAAGAGTAGAATTACATGACAGGTTTCTGTGGCAGCTTGGAGGTGTTTGAGATGGTGGAAAAATTTTTGTCACAACATCCAGATCAAAGTGTCTCCTTCTAATGTGGTTGCGCTTTGATGCACCAATGAGTTTCTCAGAATGAACGAAGATTATTCTAATGACAACCTTATTTCCAAGAAGCTTAAAAGCCTTTAGGACTCCATAAAAAATCCTAAAATCTCGTGACAACTAGATGCTTAAGGTCGAAACGTTAGGAACCACGCAAAGGTGCATCAATTCAGTAGCTTCCAAAGTTGTTTGTGGATCCTCATTGTTTGGTTGGCAGCGAGCAACAACATTTCTGGGTCCAAACAGTTTCCCTGGAATGATATTGACAGTACCGGAAAAAGAAATGCCAACATCGGTGACTCTTGATCTGAAAATGCGAAGCTCGATCCTTAAACTATTGAGACTTGCATGGTGTATTAGTTTTCTCTGCTTTTTTCTCGCTTTTTTTAATGTGTACTGTGTAGATGTATTCTAAATAATTGTTAATAGAAGGTTTGATTCTTGTTTACGAATTGTTTGCCAGATTTTTCACATGCTTCTCATTGAAAGGAGAAAGTTATAGGAAGTATTTGAGAGAAATGGAGGAGAGAATATTTGAAAAAATGCTAGTTTTTATTACTTGAGAATTTTTTATTTTTTTTTGCCTTAGATTTACAAATGACAACCTCTTCTCTTTTTATATAGGTTCCAATGGAGAATTCTAGATACATCAAGAAAAAATTTCATACACTTCAAGGGAGAATTCAACACACTTCTCCCAACTACTTAGTTCTACACATTTCTTCCAATTACTTATAAAATATTACTTATGCTTATCTCTACACTTCTCTTGAATTTTCTTTGGAGTTGTAACACAAACTTAAATGGGCCTAATACTTTCTTAATGGGCTAAATCCAGTTTATATTATTCAACACTTCCCTTTAAACTTGATTTGTCATTCCAAGTAAGCTTCTTAACTTGATAAAGTCTTATTGCTTGAACGACTTTGTGAAGATGTCAGCTACTTGGTCTTGAGACTTCACATATTCTACATGTATATCCTTTCTTGCTATGCACTCCCTTATGTAGTGGGAATGGGTATCAATATGTTTTATTCGATCATGAAACACTGGATTTTTTGCTAGAGCAATGACTGACTTATTATCCACAAAGATCTTGGTTAACTCTTCTCGTGACATGCCCAACTTTTTTAAAAAATTCTTGAGACAGACTGCTTGGCAAACACATGAAGTAGTTGTTACATATTCTACCTCACAAGTCGAAAGAGTGACTATCGACTACTTTTTTACATCCTAACGAAGGTTGTGTTCCCCATGAAAAACACAAATCTACTAGTACTTTTTGGATCACCTTCATCTCTAGCCCGGCCAATCATTACCACTGTAACCTACAAGCTTATAGTCATTACTTGTTGAGAACCACAAGCCAAAGTCAATTGTTCCTTTGATATAGCGAAGAATTCATTTTGAGGCCTTGAGATGAGTAATGGTTGGAGTCTTCATATATCAATTGATGAGTCCAGTAGCATATAGAATGTCTGGTCTTGTGCACGTCAAATATTGCAAACTACCCACCAAACTCTTGAAATTTGTAGCATCCACCCTTTCTGCTTCGTCGAACTTTGATAACTTCATTTTGCACTCCATCGGTGTGCCAATTGGCTTGCAACTATCCATCTTGAATTTCTTGAGCATCTCTTTTGTGTAGTTTTGTTGTGAAATGAAGATTCCATCTTCCTTCTGCTTTACCTCAATGTCAAGATAGTATGATATTAGTCTGATATTGATCATCTCGTACTCCTTGATCATTGCTTTCTCGAACTCTTCAAACATACTTGGATTACTTCTCGTGAAGATCAAGTCATCCACATATATGCACACGATCAAGATATCTCCATCTTTGATCTTGACATATAGGGCATGCTTGTGTGGGCACTTTGTGAAGTTATTTTCTTGGAAATACTTGTCAATGCGGTTGTATCATGCTCTAGATGCTTGTTTTAGTCCAAAAATGACTTCTTTAGCTTGAGAACTTTGTCTTCTTCTCCTTTCACCTTGTATCCCAACGGTTGCTCGATGTACACTTCTTCCTTAAGGACTCCATTCAAGAAGGCAGACTTCATGTCCATCAAATGAATTCTCCACTTGTGGTGAGCTACAAGAAAAATTATTAGTCTTATGGTCTTCAGGCGAGCGACCGAAGAAAACACCTTATCATAATCAATCCCAGTCTTTTGACTGTAACCTTTTGCAACTAACCTTTCCTTGTATCTTTCAATTTCTCCCTTGGCATTCTTTTTTTGTTTTGTACACCCACTTGACACCAATAGCCTTGTGTCCTTTTGGAAGGAAGACGAGTTCCCATGTGTTCTTCTTCTCAATGGATCTAAATTTTTTGCACATCGCATCTCTCCATCTTTTATCTTGCACAACTTCTTCAAGGTCTATTGGTTCATAATCTGTAAAGAGGCAAAAATAGTGTGATATTATCCAATCTCTTAGTTCGATCATAAAGATCTTGGAGGGTTCTTGTGTGTGACATGACCCTTTCACTCTCAAGAAATGGCAAAGTATCTTCGTGAGTGGTTGATGTTGATGGGGAGAGCCCTTGGTGAACATGTTGAGGTGTCTTATCTTCTTCAAGTGGAGGAAAGAAATTGTATTCCTTTTCATGAGTATCAAAGTCTCGTTGTCCTTCTTTGTCGAACACCACATCTCAACTTATTATCATCTTTTTGTTGTTTGGGTTGTACAACTTGTACCCCTTTGAGCTTAAATCGTAACCGATGAAGATGAATCTCTCACTTTTGTCATCAAGCTTTGCTCTTCTCTCATCTGGGACATGAACATGAGCTATACACCCAAAGACCCTCAAGTGAGAGATACCAGACTTTCTCCCACTCCATACTTCTTGTGGTGTCTTTCCCCATACACTTCTTGTCGGTGATCGATTGAATAGATAAACGGCCATGCCACAGCTTCTGCCCAAAATTCTTTTGGCAATTTCTTGCTTTTGAGCATGCTTTGAGCCATATCAAGGATTATTCTATTTTTTCTTTCCGTCACACCATTCTATTGGGGGGATCTTGGAACCATCAGGGGACATCTGATTCCATTCTCTTCACAGAACTCTCAAAACTCTTTGGAAGTGAATTCTCCTCCTTGGTCAGTCCTCATATCTTTGATTTCTCAACCACTTTTTTTCTCCACTGTAGCTTTGAACTTCTTAAAGGCGAAAAAGCTTGTTATTTTTGCTTTAAGAAATAGACCCATGTTTTTCTTGAAAAATCATCTATGAAAAGGAGGATATTGTTATTTTTACCTAGTGAGCTTGGCTTGATTGGCCCATAGACAATCAGCTTGTATTAGCTTGAGTGGCTTCTTATCTCTTGAGTTTGACTTCTTTGGAAAACTTGTTTTGAATTGCTTGCCAAGTAAACATCCTTCACAAAGTTTATTAGGGTGGTTAATAGAGGGTAGTCCTCTCACCATCTTCTCCTTTGATAGTAAACTCAAGCCTCCAAAATTTAAGTTCCCAAATAGAAGATGTTAGAGCCAGGATGTATCAATGTAGCAAGCTTTAAGACATTTTGCAACATCGTTTTGGATATTCAACAAAAACATCCTATTTCTTGACATTGGTACCTTGGTGATTAGATTATTTCTCCCGTCTCTAATGGAAGGACTAGAATCTTTCATGTGAATATCATAGCCTTTTTCGAGTTATTATCCCAAACTTAAAATATTGTTCTTCATATTTAGGACATAGTAAACATTTGATAAGAATTCATGTCTTCCATCCTTCAAACAAATGAAGACCTTACCTTTGCCTTTTACAGGAATCTTGGAATTATCAACAAATGAGACATTGCCACTTACTAATTCATCAAGATCCACGAACATGCTTTTTTTTCCGCACATATGGTTGCTTGCACCAATGTCAATGTACCATGTGTTTTCTTGGCTACCTTCTTTACCTCCACATGTTAGGAGCACTATTTCAAACTTCTCAACTTTGTTCTTGATGAATCTACATTCTAAAGCGTAATGGCCAATCTTCTAACAATTATAGCATCGGGTTTGAGATTTATCATACCTTGTGCTTGTATAGCCTCTTCCAGGTTCTCTTGTTGAGCTTTTTCCTTTCTCATAACTGTTGTTGATGAAATTTGAACCTCGCCCATTGTTACCGCATCCAACTTGTCCTCGACCACAACCTTGACCTCTACCTCGGTCTCGTTGACTTCTTTCATTTCCTCAACTTTCTTCCTTTTCCTCTAGTTGCATCTTGAAGAGTTGCTCAGTGATTTATTGCTTCTTCTTGTGCTTCTCCTCATAAGCTTGCAATGATCCTTGAAGTTGTTGTATCGTCATGGTTTCTAAATCTTTGGTTTCCTTAATTGTCACAACAATCTGCTCAAATTTGGGATCTAACGAGCATAGTATCTTCTCCATAATTCTTACATCTTCTAACTTCTCACCATTTCTTTTTAGTTGATTTGAAACAGCAAGAATTCTTGAAAAATAATCGGAAATGGACTCGGACTCTTTCATATGTAAGGATTCAAACTCACCTCTTAGAGTTTGGAGACACACCTTTTTTACTTTGTCTTCTCCTTTGTGAGAGGTTTGAAGCTTATCACATGCCTCCTTAGCAGATGTTGCATCAGAAATCTTCTTAAACGCATAATCATCTAATGCTTGATAGATAAGGAAGAGAGTTTTCTTGTTTTTCTTTCTTGAATCCTTAAAAGTCTCATTTTTGCTTGGGATAATGAAGTCTCATCTTGCGGCCCTTATAGCCTTTTCAACCATTTCCTAAACATCATGTGCTCCAAGAAGGGCCTTCATTTTGATGCTCCAATTGTCATAGATGCTCCCCTTTAGAAGTGGAACTTCGAAAGATGTCGCTTCATTGCTTGCCATGACTATAGAGGGATTTCTTATCAGAACCGAAGCTCTAATACCACTTTGTTGAAAAGAAAGGGTTATAAGAAGTATTTGAGAGAAATGGAGGAGGAGAGAATATTTGAAAGAGGGCTAGTTTTTATTACTTGAGAAATGCTTTTGTTTTGGCTTGATTTACAAATGACAACCTCTCCCCTTTTTATAGGCTCCAATGGAGAGTTCTAGATACATCAAGAAAAAATTTCACACACTTCAAGGGAGAGTTTTACACACTTCTTCCAACTACTTAGTTCTACACACTTCTTCCAATTACTTATTAAATATTACTTCTACTTATCTCTACACTTTTCTAAAATTTTCTTTGGAGTAGTAACACAAACTTAAATGGGCCTAACACTTTATTAATGGGCTAAATCAAGATTATATTATTCAACACTTCCTGAAATTTAGTCAATGTTGCTTGGAATTGAATGTTGATTTGAAAGATTGATGATGGTGGTGGGTGGTTCATGATGAGAATATGATAAGTGATAAGGGTTGAAAGAGAGGGGAAAAGAGTTCACAATCACGTGCTTTTAATTTTACATTTTATTTATTGAGTTTTTATAAAATAAAAATTAATGAGATGTAATCTTTTTATTAACTTTATCTAATGTGACGTGTTGGGATTATGCCCATATAAAAATTATTCCTTTCACTAGTTACTTTAATTATTTATTTTCATTATTTTAAAAATATTTATAAAAAATAATAAAAATAACTTTTTGACTTCTTTTCTATTGTGAATAATTAAATTAACTAGTAAAAATATTATTAACTCTTTGAAAAAATATATTTTATTTATTATTAGGAATCATGATTTCCAAAATTCATGATTCCTGGAAATATAAATTCTTGGGTATGAAAAAACTCCTCTCATATGAAACACCCATTTAAATATACTTAAAATTTATGATCCTTAAGTAGGGATGACAATGTATAGGATTTGGGTAGGATCCTATAATATTGATCCACATACCTATGTTTAAAAAGATCCTTGTACATAGTCTCATACTCGAGACAACTTTAATCATCATCTTCATACCCGCTGGATACCTATATACTCATACTCGCATCTCATGACCCACACTTTACTTATATATAAAGTTAATAAATCAATAAAAAAATAATTAAAAACAATTACTACAAGTAAACTAAAAGTACACTCTTAAATTTATAAAAAAATAACATTAAAAGCATTTACACATAATATTAAAAAATATATTGAAACTTGGAAATCATGTGGTGATGATATTCTCTATGACTTGTAAAAAAAATATAATGAAAATAATTAGTTTATAATTATATATTATAAATTTAAAAAAAACACAAATGGATAAGATATTTGGTCTCGTCATCAGAATCAACTTCTTATTTTTGTAAACTTTTATCTCCTAAGTTTATATATTACTTTGGTCCACTAATACCAATAAGAACTAGAACATGACAAGAAGATTAAAGATTAGACTATCAAAAACAAAAAGTAAAACTACTAATCAAAGATTAGTTACAAATAAAGGGAATAGATTTATGGTTCTACTCCACTACTCTATGTCTCTGTTATTGTTAGAGTATTAGTCACAAAATAAAAAAAATGGATGATTATTTTTTCACAAAAATTATATATACAATGTATTATTTTCTTAACATGTTATAATTATATTAATGTATGTGGGTACCATAGTACCCACACATGCACTCATACTCGTAAATTTAAAGCTAAATATCTGCTTCTATACCCAATCCTAACATGCGGGTAATTATTCTTCTTGTTTGTGGATATTTTTATAGGTACCCAAAGATTTATATATGCATTGTCAGCCCTACCCTTAGCCTGTCAATTTGGACCTGTCTATGAGCTTGTCTTTGACTCATGTGGGTTATGACAAAAAAAAAAAAAAAAGCTCACACAAAGAAAAAGGCACAATACCAAAATATTCACAAAACCAAAATTTTAATAAATTTATTTATTGTTAAATAGTCAACCTAACTCATTTTATAAATCAACCAACTTTTATTTCCACGTATGATCCCTCTCCAAGGATATATAATGCGAAAATCCCACATCCACTCTCATAAGTTGAACTTTTATTACTAACTAAATTACACCCCTCGGTTAATATGGTTAAATTAATACATTTTCATTGTGTATTTTGAATTCACATGGCTACTAATATAACAAACAAGTTTTCATTGTATTAACTTATGTCCAATAACTAATATGGTGTGACATGATCATAGATAACCTTGGATGGATCTCAGTAAAGGGAAGATTAGTCCTTAGCTTTCGACCAAGTGATACCTTGGTTCACAAAAAAAAAAAATAACAGAGCAAAAACTTATTTTCACCAGAGTTTTTCATTTTTAAAAAAAAGCATAAAGTAAGGGGTTGAAATAGTAAGCTGGGGATGCAGCAATGCCCAGAATACCACTGATATGTAACACGGGCTAACCTCATTACAAAAAAAGGCCCAATCCCTCTCATAACACTTCTACAAAACCCTAGTTTCCCTCCCTCGCCTAATCCTCACCCTTAACCTCTCTGTTCTCTTCTGTCATTGCTTCTCCTCCACACACGCACAGAGACACACACTTTTGCAGTCACATTGAGAATGGGGCGTGTTCGCACGAAGACGGTGAAGAAATCCTCGCGGCAAGTGATAGAGAGGTACTACTCCCGCATGACGCTGGACTTCCACACGAACAAGAAGGTTCTGGAAGAGGTGGCCATCATTCCCTCCAAGAGGCTCCGCAACAAGATCGCGGGGTTCTCCACCCATCTCATGAAGCGGATCCAGAAGGGTCCCGTGCGTGGAATCTCCCTGAAGCTGCAGGAGGAGGAACGCGAGCGTCGCATGGACTTCGTCCCCGATGTCTCCGCCATCAGGACCGACCAGATCGAGGTCGACAAGGAGACGCTCGACATGCTCGCCGCCCTCGGGATGTCCGAGGTTCCTGGCATCGTTCAGGTGGATCCTGTTGCCGTCCAGGCGCCCCTCGGCTTCGGCCGTGGCGGCCCTGGAAGGAGGTACTAACTGTCCGCCTCCTTCGAGCTTCCAGTTTTTGTCGTGTTGTCAACTAGAGCACTAATTTGTCATGCGTTGAGTTTTGGTTTTACATTATTTTAAAATTTCTGTAGCTGAGTTTCGGATTGTTTGGACTTGTTAAAGCTGTTAATGGAATTCATTTTGTCTTTGCTTATAATTCATGTCGCATGATATGGTCAGAACTGTTTTTAGTAATGGACTAATGGCATAGTTTGATTTCTGCGCTGAGTCTAGCATGTTTAGGATTTGTTGTGTTGTGTCCAAGGATTTAAATATCGCTCGTGGTTTCGGTTTGGTCACGTTGGTTGATGTTGAGGACAAATGGGATTCCAATTACGGTCGTGGACAGTTAACCTTGATGTTACGGATCCTTTTTTAAAACCTTGGTCGTGCCTAATATAATCTATGATGCATTTTGTCGCTTGTATAATTTGTGTTTTGTTCCAGCTTAGTGTTAAGAGAGCTGGGTTACGGTGGGTTTTGACATAACACGATTTAGCATATGTGGAAAAATCACAGAAGTTTGTTGCCTTCTACATGACATTGGTTTAGGGCTTTTCAATTTGAGTTGCACACACCGTATAGGTTGAAATGGTTCCGTTTTTCCTTGAATTTTTGTGTTCTAATCGGAATAGATGGCAATTAATTGTCCGAGCCTATGAGTTGATCGTGTTAAGATTTTGATTTTCATGACATGTCACCTGAATGAAGGCTTGGATGAGGAGATGGTCTATAACAGGGTTTAAACTATATCATAGTTCTCCAAAAATCGTTTCCTCCGCTTTGCAATAGTGAATTTTCAAGGCTTACATAATAGTATTTAACTTTATAGTTGTTATAGATAAAGGGCTAATTGAGCTGTGGCGCAATATACGAGGAGAGAATGGAACGTAGCCTTTTATTAGGACCGTTTATGATCCTGCAATTAAAAAATAAGTTTAATTATCCATTTAATCCATTTTAGTTTAAGTGACTTTTTTAGCTCGTTTATCTTTTAATTCCCAATAAGTTCTTACCGTTAAAATTGTTTATTGTTTAACATTGTTAAATAATGTTTGTCAGAACCTTTTCATTGCTCTTCTCGTGCATTTTCAATTAGAAAATCCTGTAACAAAATCTGCGGAAAGCTTTACTTCAATCTTGTTGTATGTTATATAATATGCTTATCATACCTTTGGCCAATAAATCCTCTTTAACAAAGAAGAAGCTGAATTTTGAGCCCAGCCCTCATTACTCCCTGCCCAATTTCCCATTCTTTTTGTTGCCTCTACCTGGTAATGAGTTTGGTCAAACTTAATTTTGCCTTTGATTTTTGGGGCAAGTGTATTGTATGGTTGCACATACTTTGTAGCCACATCTTATATGTGAGTTTGATGCCAGATCTCTTCCTCTTGTTGCTCCTCTACCAACTCCATCAGACAGTATAAAACATTCTGCCATATTTGTAATTGAAAGGGAATTGAAGCTATTAAATTTTCAGTTAAACAACTTTGCAAATCCATCTCTTGGAAATAACAGCTCCTTGTTAGAAACAGGAAGACCCAAGGGAGATTTTTTTGAACCATAAAGTGTCAAGCAAGGGAAGAAGCACATTAGTACTCTTGTTCCACATTATTTGTATTTAGTTCTTTTTGTCAGCAGTTCATGAAAGTAAGTTGCCACTGATTTTTGCTACAGCTTGATTGATTTTCTTTCTTGTAAAGAAATGAAGACCCACTTCTCCTCATAACCAAATTCTTTCGAGGTATGATAAGTAAACTGATAACATGATTTTCTAATTGAAAATGCAACGATGCGAAGCGAGAAGAGCAACGAAAACACATCGGTCGTCGGTGTAGTGCGAGAAGAGCAAACACACCTGTCATCGGTGCGGTGCGAGAAGATCAACGAAAAAGTCCTGGCAAACATTATTTAACGGTGTTAAACAATTTTAACGATAGGGACCTATTGGGAATTAAAAGGTAAACTATAGGGACTAAAAAAATCGCTTATTAACTAAAGGGACGATAATGGATAAGTTTAGAAACTATAGAGACTAAATGGGTAATTAAACCTAAAAAATAAAATACTCCTCCTCATTGTCCGTTGTTTTAAGATTGTTTGCCAAGAGGCAAGGCTGATGGTGGAGAGAAACAATCTCGATAAAGAGAAAAGTGTCTTAATGGTAACTGTGTCAATGTTTCTATTTAGTTGTGGTTTACAATGACGGTTAAATTTGAGATTAATGTTATGAAGTTTCATATTATACATATTTTATGTAAATTTAAAAATTAGTATTTTATTAACATTAAGTATATATATATATATATATATATATATATATATATATATATATATAATAATATTAACAAAAATATAAAATAGAAATAGTAGAAAAAAGAAAATAAATAAATTAGAGTCTCTATATTTTTAAAGAATAAATAATATATATAGTGACAATGTAAAGTATGTTTATAATTTAATAGTAAATTGTTATATGGTTTGTTGACTTTTTTAGTCTACAATGATTGCATTCATGTTAGAATACATGGCCTCATGCGTACTATCCCCACCACCATTAGGTTCACGCTTGTGGGTTTGTTAGTTGATTTTTTTTTTATAATTACATTAAAAGACTTATTGATGTTTTTTATTAGTTTTATTTATATGTCCAAAGTGGTCAATAAAAATCAAACTTAAGTCTTCATGCCTACTACTTAATTATCCTCTATGCCAACCCTAGTGTGTTTACTATTTAAGCTCCCGCAAATATTGCTTTGTTATTTTAGTTTTTGCAAAACTTTTTATTTTTCTCTCTTATATGTACTTGTTAATAAATTTATAGATGACAAATGGACTATCTTGACCTATGTGTTCTTAGATTTAGATTCTCATGACATGCATGGTTACCTCAAGGATGAGAAGTAGTCTAAAAGGGTGGCCTCTAGGGTGTGGTATTTTTCTCCCTCTCTCATCGATGTACCAGGATTTTGCCAGGCTATAGCAGGTTCGAAACCGGAGGAAAAAAATTAAACAAAAATTTCAGATCTGCGTCACAGTGACCATTTCCTCCGCAACGCTCTCTTCTTCAACAACCGCGGCGCTTCTTCTTTGTTCTTCATGTTGGAAGCTCATGTTCAGGTTCCACGTTCTTTTATTTTATTTTATTTTATTATTTTGGAAAATTTTGTTATTTCTGAATCTGATCCATTTTCCATCCACATTCAACCCATATCTTTGCTATATATTTGCAACCACCTTCAGTAACAAATCGCGTACTCATCCTTTATCTCACATACTGATAACTTCCTATCTCAGGTTCTGATAACAAGTTGAGTTCTGTGATGGACAGACTCTATAAATAGGATGAGGTGCTCTCAGTTTTGTATCATCAAACCCACTTCTCTATTCAGAAAAAAATACATCATCTATTCATAGTGAGTAGGGGTCTGGAAGAACAAAATTGTCTTTCAGGTTCGTGTGTGTGCCGCTTCGCGTTCGATTTGCAATGGCTGGAGGTACACTCGTAATATTTTAATTTCTGCTGTTTGATCTGAATATGCCATTTAAATTGATTTGCATGTTTAGATCAGTATATGTATATTTTACATTTGGTATCAGAGCCACATAATACCTCTGCCTTGTTTTTATTATGCTTTGTTCAATTAAAGAAGAAGCGTGAACATTCAGTGTTAAACGAATTTTTTTTAAAAGCGTACACTTCTCAAAGGGCTGAATTTAATATTTAAATATTAAAAGTTTGAACCTTTTCGGAAAGCGTAAAAGGGAAGCTAACCTTTATATATTAAATAATGTGATACGCTGGAGGATGAAGATGTGCATGCGGATGTTTACTGATGTGAAATTGTTAATACATATTGTTTTCTGAAAATTCTAAACAAAGCATGACTTGATCTAGTGGTTGATGTGGTTAGTATTACCTTTCTATCATAGGTTCGAATCTTATTGGTAGCCTTTTTGTTGTTCGTTTTCATTTTTAATTAATTACCTTGGACTGGTCTTGAACCCTTGCCCTGCAACATGAAATGACTCCCTTTGCTGCTAAGCTATTGCAATTTAATTGTTTATTGGGTGCAGTTCATGTATATTTATAACTTCTGAAGGATAAATCATTTATGCACAAACGATTTAAAATTGTGTGTCTCTAAGTTATGTTGAACATGCAATGTTATGTTAAATACTGGTATGCATTGGATTTGATCCTTTAAAGTTTATTACATGTTGAATGGATATACGTACAGTGGTATTTTGAATTGGTATACATGTAATTTTTATGATTCAATATTGAGCACATTTGCATTATTAAGTATGTTTATGCAAAGATTATTTTTGAATGTTAAGTGATTAATATAATTTTATTAAATTAGAGAATAGCCACAACATCTTTAATTGAGTAAAATTATATGCTAAATTTATAATCACATTAGAAATATTAATTGTGATTAATAATATGTAATGTGATGAAATCTACCCATAGGAATTTTGTTGTATTTATATGATTAATTAGGATAAAATATTAAATTATATTTCTTAATTTACCCAGAGGAATTAAGGAAAAGAACATGATTTAATAGTTTTATCATAAAGTTGCATGATGAATCTAATTGAGTAGGACTTTAGCCCACAGGCAAGTTTTGTGTCACTAGATTCATATATTGAGACATGATTTGCATTGGCAAAACATGACATTTGTTTAGTCTCAAATTTTCTTAATGAGCATGTGTGTTTGTTTGCAGTTTCACAATCTATGAATATTTCTTGTGACCTTCCCATATTGAAAGGTGATAATTATAAGGTTTGGAAGGAAAGAGTTCTCCTTCATTTGGGCTGGATGGATATTGACTATGCTATAAGGAAGGATGAGCCACCAGCTATTACTGAAACTAGCGAACCTAATGTTGTTGACCTTTATGAAAAGTGGGAGAGATCTAATCGTCTCTCCGTTATGTTCATAAAAACCAACATATCCGCTAGTATTCGGGGTTCAGTTGACCAGCATGATAAGGTCAGAGATCTGTTGAAAGCCATTGATGAACAATTTACAATCTCTGAGAAGTCGCTTGCTAGCACACTCATTATGTAATTCTCTTCCATTAAGCTTACTAGAATGAAGGGTGTGCATGAACATATCATGCGCTTAAGGGACATAGTGGCTCAGTTGAAAACCCTGGAAGTTACCATGTCTGAATCCTTCCTGGTACATTTCATTTTGTGCACTCTACCTCAACAGTATACACCCTTTAAAATCTCCTACAACACACATAAGGATAAATGGTCTATTAATGAATTGACGACCATGTGTATTCAAGAAGAGGAGAGATTGATAATGGAAGAGGGTGAGAAGGTAAATTTGACTACTTCTACTTCTAGAAAGGATAGGAAGAAGTTTGTAGGCACCAATAAAGGAAGGATTCTGACTCAACCAACAATTAAAAAGGAGTCAAAGTGTTTCTTCTGTAAAAAGAAAGGACACATGAAGAAGGATTGCCCTAAATTTAAAAGTTGGTTTGAGAAGAAAGGTACACCATTTACTTTCGTTTGTTATAAATCTAATATGATTAATGTGAATCATAATACATGGTGGATTGACTCTGGTTCTACAATCCATGTTTCTAATACCTTGCAGGGTATGGAAAGCCTAAGGAAGCCAATGAGAAGTGAGCAGTGCATCTACTCAGGGAGTAGGATGAGCTCGCATGTAGAGGCCATTGGAGCGTGCGTCTTAGTTTTAAGTAGTGGCTTTAAATTACATTTGGAGAAAGTTTTTTATGTTCCTAGTTTCTGTAAAAACTTAATTTCTGTTTCTAAACTTGCACCTTTGGGATTTTATTTTAATTTTACAGACTTTAGTTTTAATTTACTAAAGAAATTTGAAATTATTGGTTGTGGTCAATTGGTTGATGGTCTTTATTCGATTGAATTGAAAAGCGACGCTACTTATAATTCTATGCACGTTTCTGTTGGGTTAAAACAATGTATTGTGAATGAAGAATCCTCTATGTTGTGGCACTGGAGATTAGGACATATCTCTATTGAGAGAATCAAGCGATTAGTAAAAGAAGGAGTACTTAGTACTTTGGATTTTGCTAATTTTGAGACTTGTGTAGATTGCATTAAGGGTAAGCAAACTAACAAGTCTAAAAAGGGTGCAAAGAGGAGTTCTAATTTATTAGAAATCATACATATAGACATATGTTGTCCAGACATGGATGCAAATAGTCTGAGATACTTCATAACCTTTATAGAAGATTATTCACGATATATGTATCTCTACTTGCTTCATTCTAAGAATGAAGCTTTAGATGCCTTTATAGTTTTTAAGGCTGAAGTTGAGAAACAATGTGGAAAACAAATTAAGATCGTGAGATCAGATAGAGGTGGGAAGTACTATGGTAGATACACAGAGGATGGACAAGCACCAGGTTCATTAGCAAAATTTCTTCAAGAACATGGAATTGTTGCCCAATACACTATGTTTGGTTCTCCGGATCAGAATGGTGTGGCAGAATGAAGAAATCGAACCTTATTAGACATGGTGAGAAGCATGAGGAGTAATGTAAAGCTTCCTCAATTTTTGTGGATTGATGCACTTAAGACGGCTGCTTATATATTAAACCGAGTTCCAACCAAGGATATCTCAAAGACACCTTTTGAGTTATTCAAGGGTTGGAAACCAAGTTTACGACATATATGTGTTTGGGGATGCCCGTCTGAAGTAAGAATTTATAGTCCACAAGAGAAGAAACTAGACCCTAAGACTATTACTGGGTATTTCATTGGATATGTTGAAAGGTCTAAAGGGTATAGGTTCTATTGTCCATCTCACAACACTAGGATTGTGGAATCAAGGAATGCAAAGTTTCTTGAAAATGACTTGACAGTGGGAGTGATCAATTTCAGAACATTTCTTCTGAAAGGGATCACTATGAAGCTGAACCTTCTGGGACAAGTAATAGGTTGGTATTCATTCCCACCCCTCAAGTTAAAATGGGTGTTAGACAACCAGTGATTGAAGTTCCACAGGCTGTTGAAAGTGATCATGTAGATCAAGTTGTTTGTGAGGAACAACATGATGATATTGAACAAACTGGTGAAGAACCAATTGAACAAGTTCCTCAACAAGATGACCAAACAACATTAAGAAGATCTACTAGAATAAAAAGGACAGCAATTCCTAGTGATTATGTAGTGTACCTACAAGAATCAGACTACAACATTGGAGCCGAAAATGATCCTGAGACGTTTTCACAAGCCATGAGTTCTAAGGAATCAAATTTGTGGTATAATGCTATGAGGGATGATATGGATTCTATGGCATCTAACCAAGTTTGGAATCTCGTTGAGTTGCCTGTTGGTGTAAAAGCCATCGGATGTAGATGGGTCTTCAAAACAAAGAAAGACTCAGAAGGAAATATTGAGAGACATAAGGCAAGACTTGTTGCTAAAGGATTCACTCGAAGAGAAGGAATCGATTACAGAAAGACCTTTTCCCCTGTATCTAAAAAAGACTCTCTTCGAGTAATTTTGGCATTAGTAGCTCATTTTGATCTTGAGCTGCATCAAATGGATGTGAAAACGGTGTTCCTAAATGGTGATCTAGAAGAAAAGGTTTACATGAAACAACCTGAGGGATTCTTATCTAGTGTTGGTGAGCACTTAGTCTGCAAGCTTAATAAGTCCATCTATGGATTGAAACAAGCCTCCCGACAGTGGTATTTAAAGTTTCATGAAGTTATTTCTTCATTTAGCTTTGAAGAGAATGTCATGGATCACTGTATATACCAGAAGGTCAGTGGGAGTAAGATTTGTTTCCTTGTATTATACGTAGATGATATTCTGCTTGCGACTAATGATAAGGGTATGCTATATGAGGTGAAACAATTTCTCTCAAAAAACTTTGATATGAAGGATATGGGAGAGGCATCTTATGTCACAGGCATAAAGATCCATAGAGAAAGATCTCAAGGCATTTTAGGCTTGTCTCAAGAAACCTATATCAATAAAGTTTTAGAGAGATTTAATATGAAAGATTGTTCACCAAGTGTAGCTCCCATTGTGAAGGGTGACAAACTTGCTTTGAGTCAATGCCCCAAAAATGATTTTGAGCGGGAACACATGAAAAATATTTCATATGCTTCAGCAGTTGGAAGCCTTATGTATGCTCAGGTTTGCAGTAGACCTGATATTGTGTTCACTGTTGGAGTCTTGGAAAGATATCAAAGTAATCCAGGTATTGACACTGGAAAGTTGCAAAGAAAGTGATGAGATATCTTCAAGGAACAAAGGATTACATGCTCATGTACAGACAAACTGATTGTCTGGAAATGATTGGCTACTCCGACTCAGACTTTGCTGGTTGCGTTGATTCACAAAGATCAATATCTGATTATATTTTTATGTTAGCCGGTGGAGTTGTATCTTGGAGAAGTGCTAAGCAAACCTTAACTGCTACTTCCACTATGGAGGTTGAGTTCGTTTCTTGTTTTGAGGCTACCTCGTATGGTGTATGGTTGAAGAGTTTCATATCTGGCCTTAGAGTTGTGGACTCTATTTCTAGGCCACTAAAGTTGTATTGTGACAACTTTGCTGCGGTGTTTATGGCTAAAAACAATAAAAATGGAAGTCGAAGTAAGCACATCGACATCAAGTACTTAGCCGTAAGAGAACGTGTTAAAGAAAAGAAAGTGGTCATTGAACACATCAACACTGAGTTGATGATTGTTGATCCTTTAACTAAAGGCATGCCACCAAAGAATTTTAAGGATCATGTAGTACGAATGGGACTTGGTTCCATGATGTAATTTCATTGTACGTACATTTGTTATTTTCAATGAAACTCTTATTCAGTTAGATATTTTCTCATATGGTTTTATGCACATATTTATTTATTTCGAGAAAAACCATTCGGTTTAGATATAGAATAAACATATGGTTTATTCATTAAGTTGAGAGCTAGTGTTGAGAGACTTGGTATATTGTGGTACATGGAAGATACTACTCATCATCAGAGGACCTATCTCCATGACTCATATATTATGTTTCTTGTTACGGTTGATGTTGAGTTAAATGGACCAAGTGGGAGAATGTTGGAAGCCCACGCTCAGGTTCCACATTCTTTCTTTTTATTTTATTATTTTGGAAAATTTTGTTATTTCTGAATCTGGTCCATTTTCCATCCACATTCAACATATATCTTTGCAATATATTTGCAACTACCTTCAGTAACAAATCACGTACTCATCCTTTGCAATATATTTGTTATTTCTGAATCTGGACAGACTCTATAAATAGGATGGGGTGTTCTCAGTTTTGTATCACTAAACCCACTTCTCTATTCAGAAAAAAATACATCATCTATTCAGAGTGAGTATGGGTCTGGAAGAATAAAACTGTCTTTCAGGTTTGTGTGTGTGCCGCTTCGCATTCGATTTGCAATGGTTGGAGGTACGCTCGTAATATTTTAATTTTCACTGTTTGATTTGAATATGTCATTTAAATTTATTTGCATGTTTAGATCAGTATATGTATATTTTACACTTCATTCTTCTGGGTTTTCTGGATTTTTTTTGTCGATCCACTCCATTTCTCCGCACCATCCTCTCCCGCTATCTGCCACTGATACCCCTTTCTCTACTTCACGCGCACCGTTCGATACATCGTTCGAGGTGAAAAACTGATCTTTGGGTGCCATTTTCAGCGGAGAACGTTTGGGTAATTAGGTTCTACTGATCTGACTTTTTTCTTCTTTATTTTTTATTTTAGTTTCATTTTATGTGAATTGCACGCATCAAACGGACTAAAGATCTGATTTGGGAGTCAGATCTGGAATTTGGGGTTGAAACCTGGAATGGAGTGTGGAGGTCGTGCAAAACCAATAAAAAAAATAGATCTTTGTTTGTGTTTGCTGATTCGTGTTTTGCGTTTTATGTTTCACCCTTTCCGTCGTGGACGACGCTGCCATTGATGAAGCATCGCAATTACTGTGGGAATGAGGACCAGAAGGCAGAAGAGATGAAGAAGACGGAGAAAAGGAGCTACGCCGCATATGGTGGCCGAGAATTACCGCAACAGTAGTCGAAGAATTTCGAATTACATGAAATTGATTTGGAGGATTTCAAATTAGAAATGTATTAGTTACTTTTTAGTGAGAGATTTGTTACTTTTATGTTAACAATCACACTTCTTAAATTTGGAGTTTTGTGAATTTGAAATTTGGAATGGTTCTGGTTTAAAATTTGGAATGAAGTGAGGAATTAAAATGAAGAAAGCAACAGTAGAATGGTGGTGGACAGGTGGTCGGGGTTGGCGAAAATATAAAAAAAATTGTTAAAAAAATTCAAGATAAATAATCATTTTTGTATTAAACATGTAAAGTAATAAAGTAAAAATTTAAATTTTAGTCTGCGAAAATAAAAAATATACGACAAATTTATTCTTTCGTTACCATTAATTGCAGAATTGATGTGACACATTAGGGATGGATTTGTCACAACTCTTTAATCTTCACCATCATCATCTCTTTTATTAATAGTTACAAGCATATAATATTACAATAAATATTTTAAAAATAAGAAAATAAATAAAAGTTAGAACAAATATAATGATAGAAATTCCAAAACAACAGATTTATTATGTTTATTAATCAATAAATATTTAAAAAATAAGAGAAAGATGAAGATTAAATTATATTAGATAAAACGAGTTTCCCTACTTAAATCTATATTTTATAAATCTATCAAATGGTAAAAATTTCACCAAAGAACAAATATCAAATGGTAAAAATCGGTGCTTCATGGGTGTACAATTTCAGTACTTCACTTTAGAAGCCACGGTCTAAAAGGGTTCAAACCATCTCAGTTCTACAAAGGTTATTCTAAAAAAGATGTTTATTTTCCTCTGATTTCCATTCTATTGTTTTTTTGTTTTGTTAAAGTTGTTAGTATTATTAACTTTTGTTAATGGAAAAATTTGAATTCATAACTACTCCTTTTTTTTCCATTAAATCAATCTTATATCTTCATTTGCATATCATGTCTAGTTCTGATCCTAGACAAGGGACTAATTGAGGTGGCTCAATAAACCATAAAAGGGACCGGTACAATATCCTTTGATTAGGAGCGATCTACAATGGTGCTAGTTGCTAAAATTGTTGGTATGGGTTCTATAATTCCCGTAATCTTCGATCCATCGACCACCCACAACTATACTCCATGTGTAGTATATAGACCACATCACTATCCTCAACAACAGTGTCCGTGAAAGTGTGGGTGATAAATATAATCTTACATCATGTAAAATAGTTTTAAGTTGTTATTTATTATAAATTTATCATATGATAAGTTTATTTATTTTTATAATAATTTATTGAAATAAAAAAATATTATTTCCTAAAATTTAAATCTGAATCTAATATAACTTCATAAAACAAGTTTATAAGTTGTTCTGCTTATATATTTTAATTTGATTATATCATTAATTGATATCTTTAATACACTTTATTAGGATGATGATTATATATCTTGAACATGAAGTTTATAAGGCTAAATATTTATAGTTAGTTTGATAATGATCTGATAGTGAGTCGTTCAATATGTTTAATAATAATATATGCGATTGATTCTAATATCATTTTAAAATTTAGATTTGAATAGAATTTAATCTCCAAAATCGGCTTGTAAAAAATATTTTGATCCAAGATTGTTGAGATATTTAGACTAAAGTGATTTTTCCTTCATGATGATTGACCAGAGAATGGCTATCAGCATGTTTGCAAAACCATCAGCAAATGGCGTTCACACATTCTAAAACATGAAAAGGAAAAAGTAGTGAAAGAATCCTCTTCTTTCGGTTAAATTAAAAAACCACTTGAGTGGGTTAAATATGATAATCTCATGGTTTATTCTTTTAAACTTTCACTTTATAATAAAAACATATTATATTAATTGATAAAGTTTATTAAAGGGTTTGGTGCAGAATAACATAACTAACTGGAGACTGGAGAGAATATATTCCTCAAAAATTAACATTATGTGTCATTGGCATTAGACGTCTATTTGATTGGTGTGAACTCATAACTAAACACATAGTGGTGGAAAAGGTGAGCCATAGATTAGAGAGCATCACGTGAGTTATTAACTGAAGGAGATAGGTTGTCCTCTACCATTGAAGGAGATAAGGTTAAAATTTTTGTTGTTAATAGGTCAGAGACTAAGAGTATACCTTAACCCATTAAATTAAAGATTAATTTTATATCCATTCCATGACGATCGTTAGTTCAAAAAAAATTTACATATAAAAAGAATTGAACATGTATTATCTTGTTAAATAAATTGTTCATTCACATGTGAACAAAATGAAACATGACATCACTGCGTTAATCATAAGATTATAGATTATAATTTAACACCATCGTTTGATGATAATCAATTGGTTCATCACCACAACAATGAAAAAGCTCTCAACTCACTAATAAGTTAAGCTTAATCCCAAATATCATATAAAATATTGAATGCAATGTTCTAAGAATGCTTTTTATACCTAGGCATGCCATTGAAAGGTCTTAATCAATAATTACATGCAAATTAGATCCGTGTAAGCCTAAAATTAAGAAAAACATGCAAAAATACGAAAATCAAATGTCAAAATAGAGCATATGGTCTATCAAGGCTCACTTGGCACATCATAGATCTCAATTAGCGCCCATATGCCGCATGATTGATTCTTTGTTCCTTGATTTCACGTAGCTAAAGGTCAGGCTCGATAAGTCACACTTCGACTTGGCTACAAATTTTCATTAGTTAATTCTGCGATTAATTTCCTGATAGCTTTCTTCGTCTTGACTTTTTTCCTTCCAAGCATGATTATCAAAATCTTGAGTTAACTTGCTAACTCTTACGAGTTTACGAGTTCACTTACCTTTTGCGAGTTGACTCTGTATAAACTCTATTTTTAATAGACTTTGGGTAGACTTTATAAACTCTAAGTAAACTCGGTACACTTTCGAGTTTACTATTGAGTTAACAAGTCAGCAAGTAAAAAAAAATTAAACCAAAATGTAAGTCATTTTAGATTTTTTTGTCCGTTTAGTGTTCAACATACCTTCATTTAGTGTGTTGTTCTCAAATAAAAAAATTCTTACCTTTAATAATATTAAACCCTTGTTCTTTAATAACATCAAATCCTCTATGGGAATGATCTACCACTATTATAAGCAAGTTATTATCTAGTAGTGATGCATTACTAGACTTGATTATTTAAGTAGTATGAAATTTATGATTTACTAGTTTACTTTATTATATTGTTGAAATGTTTAATTGGTATGTTATTTGTAGACATTTTGTTATTATTTTTATATGAAGTGGACTCTTACGAGTCTACAAATCGAGTCTATGAAATTCTCACGAGTTTAAGTAAACTCTCGAGTTTGATAACCTTGCTTTCAAGCCTTTATGCAATCTAGCTTATCTAGCCATTGTCTTTGGCACTCCAAGGTCTTGCAAGGCCTTCCCAAATTCGCCTTCATTTATCATTGTCAACCACTGAGTTTACTTATTACTACAAAACATTAATAAACGATGTAAACATGATAAGGATTTGTTTGAGTAAGCTTATCCAGAAGTACTTCTAAGATATAAAAATAAGAAGAAAAAAAATATGAAATGAATTTTTTCATAAGTTCATATTCACTTATGCATGTGCTAATTTGTAGAAGCTCTTTCACCTTTTAGAGAAGTTATATTAGAGAATTATCACAAATTAGTTTATGAAGAAATTCATTTCATTTTTTTTTCTTATTTTCTTCTCCTAGAAGTATTGTTGAATTATGCAAATAAAAGAATAAATCGCAAGGTATCTTGATTATCTATCATAGAAATTTTTATTTGATTTACAAATGAGTAAGACCATTTTTTTAATACTTATTATGAATATGAAAATATATTTTACATAATCAATAATTGTAACTTTTTAGCTTTTATATCATTTTCTTGTCTCTAATTCAAGCTTTAGTTATATACTAATAACTTAATAAAACAACATTGAGAACTAATCATTAATAGGAAAAAGTGGCAAAAAGAAAAAAGGAAAAAAGTTGAATATCATCAAAATATATGTTAATATTAAATTTTCTTTAATTTTCAAAAATTAATTATTTTTGCTAGCTAGAACATTCTAAGTATTTTGAGTGTGAAGGAGCAATATTTAAATGAACATGTCTTACTATGCTACCTCAGACTCATTTAATAGGTATATCTAGTAACCGATAGGATATGATATTATATCCCAGTCATTAGGGGTGGGTAAGCGGGTCAGCCCGTCCCACGTAAGGTCCGTCCATGTAAGTTCGCATTGGCAGTGGACCGGATCATCCCGTTCCGCACTCTTACATGGATTTAAAACATTGATATGCTCCTGTCCCGCGGACACCACAAGTCAAGCGAGCTGGTCCGCGAGCCTATTTTTTTTTTATAAAAAATGCAATTTTAAAATAAATATATTTTTTTCTCTTAAAAAAATAGTCAATTACACTCAATTATATATATATATATATATATATATATATATATATATATATATATTAAAAAGTCTTAATAAATCTCTAACAAATACTTAATTACAAAAGTTTTAACACAACCAAATAAATTTTCAATATAAATGCAAAGAAATTTTGGACTGGACTTTTAAGATTAATTAGGTTTAGGTTGGGTTTAACTGGTGCTTGCGAGTTTGCGGGCCAACTTCCGGATCCTGCGGGCTTCGTGGGCCAATCCATGGACCTAAGTCCGTTTACCCACCCCTAACAGTCATGATGTCTTAACGAGTGATTAAAAGAAGTTAATGAGGTCATTTGTTTACCCGAAGGTTATGCTTAATAAATATTTGCCTTGTTTGGTCAATCCATCTTAAATACTCAAGGGAAAATTTGCTTTCATCAATCAATGCGAATTATTAATAAATAATATAAAACTGATTACATTATTATGCAAAAATAAGATAGTAAATTACATGGTACTCCAATTAGCTTATCTCATTTTCTTGTCTTTATTTCAACCCCTAGTGAAATATTGAAAAATTAATAATAAAAAAACATTGACAATTAATTGTCCAACCGATAGAAATGGCAATGAGAAGAATGGAAAATAAATTTTATTCTAAAAAAATATATGCATTAAATCACCCCTTCGGTTTTCTACTATTAAAATGGCCTAAGGTCTAACTCCTCAACATGGATCAATTGGTTAGTGTTGGGCTTGTTATGCCATCCTTCTCTAAACCATTCTCCTCACTCATTTTCTCCTCAAAACCTTGAATTACTTTTAGCCAAACCTTGCTCTTCCAAGCCTTTTAAGGTACATGATACTCATCTTGCTCTTTTTTCTTAATTGAATTTCTTTTGTGCTTCTTTTGTTTAATAGTTTAATTAGTCAAAACAAGTAACATACTTCACAAAAAAAGGTACAACCATGAGTGGCAGAAATGGAAGCGGTCTAAAACTTGACTTGAATCTGAACCTACCGCCACCAACGATTGTTAACCAAGGACTTGAGTCTTCGGCTCGATCAGCAATAGTGTCACTAACATCATCATCATACTCATGTTTGTCCACTGAGCTCAACCAAGATGACAACAACAACAACAACAACAATCACGGATACTCCAACATCTCTGAAGCCATTTCCATTGTGCTAGTAGGGTGCCCTCATTGCCTTATGTATGTGATGATCAATGAGGGTGACCTCAAGTGCCCCAAATGCAAAAGCAGCACTTTGATTCATTTTCTTAATGAAAACAATATCCCATAAGGAGGGGACAAAGTGCTATGCTACCTTGCGATTTCTGCATTTTGTGTTGCAAGTAGGATAGGTTAGCATTTAAACAAGGAATCTCCTTTTTAGGGTATTTAGTTTATATTATTTTTCAATCTTTTTTCTAAACCTTTTTTTATGATTTGTGCTACTTGCACTCTACTTTTGAGCTTTATCTCCTCTACCTAGTAAGGAAATCACAAAAGAGTTGAGTGTAAGTAACACTGCATGTTAGGGATGTGATGCTTAATAAATGGTTGTCTCACTAAGTTGACTATCTTAAATATTAGGTTAGTCACTTTCTCCCATCAATATGGATCATTAGTAACTAATGTATCTGATTATATAAAATAAGAGAGTGAATTTCATGGTATTTCGATTATCTATCATTGAATTTCTAATTTGATTCATAAATGAGTAAGACCATTTTTATTTTGACTTGTTATGAATATGAAATTACTTTATGTTATCAATTATTATAATTTTATCAGCTTTTATATCATTTTCTTGTCTCTAATTCAGCATCTAGTTAAATATTAACAACTCAAAACATTGACAATTAAACATCAATAGACAAAAGTGCCAACAAGAACGAAAGGGGAAAAAATTGAATCTCATTGAAGTATATGTTAATCTTAGAATTTTCTATAGTTTTCAAATATTAATTGTTCTTGCTAGCTAGAAAATTCTCTGTTTTTTGAGTGTCAAGGATCAATATTTGAGTGACCATGTCTTACTATGCTACGTTGGACTTATTTAATAGGTCTACCTGTTAACTGATAGGATGTGATGTGGTTTACCAGTCATGGTGTTTTAATGAGTGATTAAGAGAAATTATTGAGATAGTCTGTTTGCCTAGAGACTATGCTTAATAAATAATTACCTCATCAAGTCAAATCATTTTAAATGTTCAACGGAAAATTTGATCTCCACAATCAATAACAATACATTTTCTTTTGTTACTTATGATATCCTACAAGAGTCAAAGACTAATCCTTTAAAGTATAAAAATTCATATAAGAATTGAAACCTCTCAACAAATGTTATTCCATGCAAACATATGTCACGAATCACATGCTTAAAAGACATGACTATTTATCAATGATACCACACCATGTTGATATAAAAATACATGTGTGTGTGATTCACTAATATAAACTAACAATAATTTTAAATCCTTTTAGAAAGTCTTATTAATTTGCCTACTTATTTGATAATAAGTATTGAATGCTTTCAATATATATATATATATATATATATATCATCCACAAGTATAAATGTATAATGAGAACAACAGCATGAAGGAAAGTCATATGTATGTTTGTAGTATAAGAAAAAAGAAATCGTAGGTTTGGAAGAGAAGGATAATCAATTGAGTGAATTGGAAGACCACATGCCGGACCACATCCTACTTCATAAGTCGTAACAGGATAGGTGGTAATTGATATCCGCAAGAAACTTCAATACATTTATCTATTATTATTTGTTCTTTTACCATGCATTTGCATTTGATTAATTGTGTGTTTGGGTGACACACGTATACTAGATTTTTCACATCAACATTTTTAAAAAAGAAAAAAAAAACATAAAAGTTATACTTAGTCACTTATAACTATTCTGAACTAGTTTGAAGCAACAAAAATTCAAACACACACTAATATATTAATAATATTTTAAATAAATAATCATTTTTTATCAACTTTTCAACAGAACTAAATGAAAAAGAATGCACTCTTTATGATACTTACCAATGCATAAACTCTACTAATTTATTAGATGATAGTATAAAATAATTTTACATTGTCATCTAATCACAACTTATAATATACGAAAAGTTTATTAATTTTTATGATATTTTTATAAAAATCATATCAACAGAGGTTTATGATTAAATGATAATATAAAATTATTTTATATTATCAATGCAGTCTTTTCTCATTTTATTATTCACTTAAGTTTTCAATCTATATTTTTTTTCCAACAAATATTACTTATTATTTTTTGTTAGTCTCTATATAATTATCCCTAATTCACAATTCAGATGGCAAACACACTTTTAGCACATGTTCACGTATCCATGCTTTATGTTGGCTTATTTACCATTTGGAGGTTTTTTGTTAATTAATTCTCATTTAGGGTTAAGTCGTAAAAGAAGTTATAACTTTATAAATAGAAGCAAAAAATGTTTATATCACTTCTCAATCGAACATTTTGGAAATTAATTTAGAAGTCATATAAAGATTGAGTTTAATATTTATGTCCTGACATTATAAAATATTTTTACATTGTCATCCAATTATAAATTATCATTTAAATTATTTTAAGATAATTATTTTAAAAGTCAACAAATTTATCATACAAAATGAATTGTAATTGAATAATTGAGTAAAACTTTTTATAGTATAAGTACATAACTCTTTTTCTCGTAAAGATTGACTTGTGTTACAAAGTCATGACTACTTTTACTACTTACCCATAAATGAAAATTAATTTAAAAAATATCTTCATTTGATAATTTTAAAAAAAAAATATTACTCCAAATGGTAAAAAATAAAACAGCTCGTTGTCTTGTACAATATATCATGTTAATAAAAATAATAGTTAACCAGTATGGATGCATTTTCCTTTATTTTATTTTTTTCTTTTGTTATATTCAGTTCCCGATTCCTACTTCCCCCTAGTGTTGCCCATTGACCAGCAATCATTATCAATATTTACACAATGATGAAACATCTGCAACTGAGTTTATCATTAATCCAAAACCCACCGTCCTCAAAATAGAATGAGAATAGCTACTCTACCGGGTCAATCGGAAAATCTATAAGGATAAGCAACACCGTTTTCTCCATGACACAGCCAACCTGCATACATAAAAGCTCACTAAATGTTTCTTAAATTCTCATAAATGCATGCCCATATTTTACCAGGATACAAACAAGATATCTCTTCAACGATCAGAATATATGACACAGCATATTTATTAGGGATGAAAGTAAATTGTAGATTTAAATTTCAAGGGAGTTAATATTGCATACGAAGGCTTATCCGTTAGCATTAAGTGTTCAGATTTTTTTTTTCTGGAACAAAGAATATACTTCCTGCTGGAGATTATTTATTTGCAAGTCATACATCACTTAAAATAAACTTATCTCTCAACAAAACATTTTCGATACACAAAGGAATCAAACTTTGGTTATATAATAAAGTCATGTTTGAATAAGTTTCTCTAGAATCACTTTTAGAAGAAAAAAAATAATAAAATAAAATGAATTTCTCCTTAAATTAAAATAAATACTCCATTAACTAACCTTAACTAATTTCTAAAAGCTCTCTCATAATTTTTTTAGAAAATGAACAGACATCTACATGTTAACTAATGATTAAATCAGTTTAGCTTATAAAAGAATTTATTTCATTTTTTTTCTTATTTCATCATCCTGCTTCTAGATAAACTTATCCAAACAAGTAAACTAAACATATGCTTGTAGGAGTGTGAAAAAAAAAAAGAACTGAACTGATCCGATCCAAAACTAGTCCACTTTGAAAAAATAAACCGTTTTGAAGAAGAAAAAAAACTGAACTGAACCATGATGAAAACAGTATGATTAACCAAACCATTTTAAAAAAGAGATTTAATTCGATTCAATTCCTTAGAAAACCGTTCTATATATAGATAAAAAATGGATAATTGAATTGAACCAAACCTAAAAAAATGAACTATTTAAAATTAAAA
The DNA here is from genome assembly GCF_000004515.6 of Glycine max. Lineage (NCBI taxonomy): Eukaryota > Viridiplantae > Streptophyta > Magnoliopsida > Fabales > Fabaceae > Glycine > Glycine max. Next base: position 40,172,781 of record NC_016089.4, on the reverse strand, counting down.
AAAAAAAAAATGAACCACTCCACTTTATAAAAGTGGTCGGTTAACTGAACTGCTTTTATAAAAGTGGTTTGGATTTTCAAAAAATCCAATTTTTACATCGCCCTGTCTTCTAGGGTATTTTTACCATCTGACATTGTTCTGATGGAAAACAATCACATTTTATGAAAATAATGCTGAATGCACACATCATATGAATAAAAAGAAATCATATTTTGGCCAAAAAATCTACTAGGTGTTTAGACTTTAGAGTAACCACCCAGACAAGGGTGATGTTGTTTCCTGCATCCCGTTGCATTCTGAAAAGTCCAATCTGAATTGGACTTCCCGAAATGCAATGAAATAGAATAAGAAGCAATAATGGGAGTACAGAATGTTTTAGGCCCCGGACAATGACTTAATTTGAGACCTCGGGGTAAGCTATTCCGGAGAACCCAACCCCTAAGAGTCTACCATTGTTCAGCATGGGTATTTGTTTCAACTCAGCAACATGCACTAGAAGATTTATCCCACGGCCTATTTCCATATATTAGCATCAACTTTTGATTTTCCAGGGTGTAAAAACTAACAAACTCTCAATAATTTGGATTCTCCTGTTATAAACAACCGTAAAGGTTCGTTCTATTACAGGGATCAATAGACAGTTTTTAATTCATGTAAACCCATAAACCATCATGCTGCCCCGCACAAGAAAACTTGTTTCTCTTTCTCCAACTAGATGGTACTATGACAGGCAAGATTCCAAATCCATAGTCAATCTACTTGCAAAAGTGAGTTGAAGACTCTACTCTAGTTCTTCAAAAAGTCAAATGGTCCCTCCACAATTTGTTCTCTCTACATACCGTAGAATGAAGAGAGAAGTCCTTTTCTACTTCCACTCCCGTGTGCAACCCTGGAAGAGAAAGTAAAAGTTCTTAAAATTCATCCATCCAATTGAAAATTTTCTTAAGTGCAACAATATACAGTTAGTTTTATGAAGACCATAACTTTTTCATATGAAGGAAAATCCAAAATGCAGCAACTGGCAAACACAACTGATCCAGTGATTAAAGGTGAATATCATCAGATATGGTTCCAAGAAAAAGTTGGGAGATTTCAGGAAAGGCTAAATTTCAGTAAGAGACTTTCAGAATCACAAGCGACAATAAAAGGTGTTAACCATTTGATGTAGAACAAGAAAGAATAACACATACTTTCACTTTGTTACTGGAAAAACTCAGTGCTTTGAATGTTATTGACAACGTCAACCATGGTTTTCTACAATATTGTTATTTTGCTTTTATGATTTTCTACAATCTTGACACAGCAACAGGCTTAAGAAGAGGCTACTCTATGAACACAAAACTCATAATCTATGGATTCTGCTAGGACTCCCAGCCGAAAAAAGGACAGTAGATTCAAAATGGTTTATACTTTATCATCATCCACTCAAAAAAATGGAAATGTAGCAAAACCGAATTTCCAGTATCATAACAATCAGGGTATTGACAAATTTCATTGATTTTTTGGCTAGTAAGTACTCATAGAATAACAATTTTAACTCTTTCTCATGGGAACATTGAGATTTGGCTAGTTGTTACTCAAAGTAATAGTATAACAATTTTAATCTTTCTCATGGGAACCTTGATCCATTAATTGTGATTTCAATATCCATCAATAATGAAGCTAAAGGCAAGACATGATGTTAACATAAAACTGAAAAGTGCTATAAACCTGGTAAGAAGCTTGACATACTGTTATTCGACACATTTTCAACACCAGTGTGCCACCAACACAGGCACATGTTTAGCCAGTTTAGGTGGTGTTAAGCTCCATTTTCAAATGCACGGAGTTTCAACTTGGCTAGACATGGCTTGGACTCTGCCTCAAGTAGGCCAACATAAAACTAAGGTCTGGTTAATTAAGTTCCTGTAGCCCGTTTATCCTTGGCAAACTTCATGCACAGTGGCCATCTTCCCCTCACAGCATTCACAACACAATAGTTCTCTTCCCTATACAGCATTCACAATGGCACAGTGATCCTTCTTCTAGTCTCTAACCCTCAACCTTCTCACTCTTTCTGCTCATCCTAACCATTAGTTTTTAAAAGCTTTCAAAGCTGTTATGCAATATTTATAAATGATAAATAAGACTTTTTTATATTTGTTTTTCAAGAGTTAAACATTGCTATTTCCTTTTCTAGGTTTGCTTTATTGCAATATCCACCTGTCTTGGTCAACCTGTCAATTGTCCCCAAAACCAAAGAATATATCTAAAACACTCACTTTTACACACATCGCCTATATCAGCTCCACTAACCAAATATCATACTAAATCACATCTATTTTCACAAACTTCTTTCAGGCAAGGGAACAAGTTCTCCAGTGTTCCCCAGCTGGCCCACAGCACTCTGGTGTTGTTCCTAGTCAAGCCTCATTTAACACACTACAGAACAACTTTCGTCTGGCTTATGTTCTGTTCACCTTATTGGCTAGTCAGAGAGGTCTCTGTTCTCCAGCATCTGTGCTATGTTTTCTTTATTTTTTGTTTCTTTTTGTGTTGTGTTCAGAGTGGCAGGGTAGCCTTGTGTTCTGTTGTCTTTATTTCCAGAAGGGTCTCAACTCTAAACATGCTTCTGTTGTCTTTAGAGAGTGTGTGTGTGTCTTTCATTATTCAAACCTTGAGGAAGCCATATACAAATTACAAAATATAGCACGCCATTAATTAATAAACTTACAAGACCAGAGAGCAAAACCAATATAACCAGTTCAGGCAATAATTGAAAGACAACAACCAACTAGATAGATAGAAATTGAATATAGAGGATCAGGAAAATAGAATATTTTTTTAATGATTGACTGATTGTAAAATTTTAAAATGAATTCATAACCTTGTTAAGGATTTTATAGTTTCACGTTCATAATATGTCATTGAATGATTATACATATTAATAATTTTTACTATATAGCATGTTCAGCTATGCCAAATCCTATACTACTACAAATGTACCATGTCAACCCTGTTGTGTGCATATGCTTCCAAGTTGCCACCCCTAGCATATCAGCACTATAATATTGCACCAATGAACTCATTAGTGCAGTAAACAAGTTAAAAGATCTCCTTCTCCCCCTTCTTTTGAGCGAGCACAGAAAACAAATCGAATAATAATAAAACAGTGTAGATTCCTGTCATTCCAGAATTTCTACCATCATTCAAAGTTTCAAATGTTAGGTAAACTACCATTGTTATAATTGTTATCATTTGTAAGATGGCACTGCACTATAATTGCATGGAGAATACAAAAAAGCAAAGCAATATGATGAGTTATAGTATGGTTTGCATAATTACCTGCTGAGCAAATTTCCTTACAATGATTACCATATAATCACATCTGAATTCCACTGAGAGCCATGCAGAAAAGACAGCGTAGAACATAGATACATAGCTCCTATGAGAATAAATCTACCACTGAGGCATCGCCTGTGGCACTATGAACAATTAAGCATTCTCAAGACTGAACTCTCCCCATCCACTACTGCTTCTTACATACTTATCAACAATGCCAAATTCCTGATTCTGAGCAACCCGCCTGGCATAGTTCTCAGTTGAAATTGGGCCTTTCTTCAACCTACGGTAATAAACAACATGCCAAGGCCACAACCGAGCACAACCAAATAAGGCATCAATTGTTAAATTGTTTTCATCGTCTTTTGGAAGTTCCAAGCCATAGGTATTAAGAACCATGCAAATCTCCTCTGTGGATACAATGGTTGAAAGGTTAGAATGGAGATTGACATTAGTTTCAGAAGCAGACTTCTGAATTTCTGTTGAAATATCATCCAACATCATTGCTCCAGAATGCTCAATATCCTTTGTCTCTTTTTCTATCGGTGGAGATAAATTCCCAACAAGTGGTTCGTTTAAATCTGTTACTCTGTCAGATGATTTTAAGATAAAATGATTTTCATGATTGTCCTCCTGTACAAATTGGCCCTTTTCCACACCATCCACCACTGTGGTATACACTGCAGCTTTTCCATTTACAGCAACACCTGTACCCTTGGATTGAAGATTATCCAATTCCATTTTACTGCCAATTTGTTGTCCCTGTGCAACCAAATGCTCCACAGATTCAAGAGCAGTACCATTAATGGACGAGGCTTTTGAATTCAACTGTATTTTATTTGGAGATGATGATAAAGTCTGATTGAGTGATAGACACAGAGACATAGGGGAGCTTGATCTCCTAGAATTCAAACTTTTACCTTTACAATACTGAGATTTTGATGATGAAGAATGTGATCTAGAAGACACTGATCTTGATCTAGAATGGGAACTAGACCTACGCAATGACTTGGATGACTGAGAATTTGAAAGAAAGTGAGATGCAGAGTAATCAGATAGCAAAGAGGATGAGACTGACCGCTTGGATATCTTTGCATTAGATTGTTTAGGCAATTCTATGTCATTTCTGCTTCGTTTCTTTCCTACATATTCCTTTTTTTTATGCCTATCAGTTTCCCTTGCTCCCGGGAATGATTCATTTCTCCATGGTGCATGGTGATGTCGTGAACCAGACAACCTCCTCCCATCTCTCTGGTGCCTCAGTGACAACGGCTCCAAATTTGACTGCAGCTTTGCCAAGGAATCAGATTCAAATTTATTCACATCTTCACTTTTATGCTTCTTGTCTATTCTATTATTCTGCCAAACATCCAACCTGTTATATTTCCTCTGTGAAGTATGTTCTTTTGGACAATTTCGAATTTTATGACCAGGATCACCACATCTAAAACAAATTTGCTGGAATTTTGACCCATTTGGACGATTTGAGGTATCCTCGCCAATGGCTCTGCTCACATTCTCTAGGGAATGGGCTGCAGGAGAACCACCAGAGTAACCGACATGATAATCTTCATTGTCATGCTTCCTATCATTGCCCTGGTAAGGTTCATAACGATCAAATTCTATAGCATTTCCATTCCCATTGTCAACTAACGGGTCATGAACTGGCTCATCCTCCTTGTTAGGAACAACTCCACCGCCTTCATAGGGAAAGTCTCCCCCAAATTTTTTTTCTTCCCCAACATAATCTTTAAAATCATCATGACGATATCCCCTCTCCTCACTGGGCATTTCCACAGATTTTCCCCTTCCCATCTTCTGATTCGACCACCCGCTGAAACCAGATCTCCTTCTCACATACCCGACTCTTTCAGGATTCCTCGCATGTTGTAACTCATACACATTTCTTCTGCCACCACTAGGAATTCTAGAAAAATGTGTACTAGGCTGTTTATTGGACCATGTTAGTGTCAACGGTTCACCACATATATTTCTACCTTTCAGTGCTCTCAGAGCCTTTTCCGCATCGGGAGGGAAATCAAATACTACAAAGCCATAGCCATCTCTTTTCAGCTGAACATTACAATGCCCAAATCGACGGAAAACACGCTCGAGATCATCTCTTTGAGAATGTTCTGACAGATTACCAATATAAAGTGACATCTGCAACATTACAAATTCAGAGACCACATTAACACAAAGTAAATATCATAATCTCCACAGAAACGAAGTACAGAACGTATTCACACTTTATATAACTAAAACAAGAAGAAACGCTGGAACAGGAATTTTACCAAATGCGTAAAATGCAAAGTAAATTTCATAATTTCCGTTGACGAGAACAAGTTCACACTTTATAACAACAAAAAGAAAAATAAACGTTGGAACTTGGAACAGGAATTTCATCAAACGCATAAAATGCAAAGTATATTTCATAATCTGCACAGAAGAGAACGTATTCACACTTTACAACGACAAAAACAATATTTGAATGTTGATTTGGTCCTAACTTAACCCTACAAAACTGGTTTGTAAGGTGAGGGATGTCCCTCGCTTGTATATTGTATCTTGACGGTCTCTAGCCTAGCCGATGCGGGACTTGAGTTTTTCCCAATAAACAAGAACAAACGTTGGAACAGGAGTTTCATCGAACACGTACAATGCAAGAATAAAGGGAGTAACAAGAAACCCTAACTAAAAAAGCGTAAAGATGATAAAAGTGTTTCAGTGCGGTGATTAATAGCGTGAAGAGTGTATTAGGAAAGTTATAACGCGAACCTTCTAGAAGCGCTAGCTAGAGTGTGCACTTCGAACTCTGCTCCGTTCCTCTTTGAAGCTCCCGAAGAGTCCGCGGGATCGAAACGGTGCGTAGTAAGTGGTGAATGGTGATTTTAAATCGTGAGAGTCTGAAAGGTGCGAAGGAACACTGCAAAGTTATTATGATAACCTAGAAATAGAAAGTGTTGGAAACGAGAGGAAGCACTTATGGCATCAGTGACAGGGTTGTGTTTGTTTTGAGTTGTGTGTAGAAGGTGGAGTGGAAATGAAGAAAAGAGTTGCATTGCATTTGGACATTTGGTCAAGCGCCACGCACGCATTTGCTGCTTCAAACGTGTGAATATTGATGCTACCAAACAACCCTTCGGTTACCCCGTGATTTTTTTTATCAATACAGAAATACAAATAAAATTTATGTTATCTGATATAATGTTTAAAAAAATTGTAATAAATACAATACAGATAGGTTTTTCCCAATATTTAATAATATGATTAATGTTATTTAAATATTATATTTAACAAATATAATATTTAATATTATATTTACAAGAAGATCAAGTTGAATTGGTTAAACACTATACACTCTTTGTTGATTCTTATTGCTTGTCCTTCGGTTCTGCATAGTCTGCCTTTGTGTATATGTTTAAGCAAATTTCTATGGTAGATTATGTTGCATTTGTTAAATGTATATTTCACTTTTGAAATTTGATGCCAAACATGACTTTGGATTTTTGGGCGTGAAATTGACTTGTTGGATCTTTGCAATGAAGAGTTCATAATACTAAATGCTATAACCTATTTCACTATTTATTATTATGTACCCTAATATTTCATTGTTTATTATTATCTACCCTGATAGCATTGGCCAATAGCTAATCATTGAGCTAGAACATATTGATATCAATCATGATTCCCAAGCTAATAATATGTCAGCATTGATGCAACATGATTTAAGGATCTTTTCTAAATTCTGAGGGTGATAATGAAGACAATCTTGAGGAAGTCCCAACTTCAGATCAAAATTTTCTTCAAAAAACACATGATCCAAAATCAGCTTTCTCCTTAGTGATGTCTAAGTCTCAAAAAAGGAAGTCAAAGATGGCTAAAAGTCAGATTTCCAAGTTTGAAAAGATTAAAACTTGTCCTAGTGTAGATAATGAGGATTATGTTTCGGAGCATCATCTTCATCTCTATATTCTTGAATATGTTGGTTTTGGGAGAAAGTTCAAACTAGGACTTTGTATTTTGTCGTTGCTACTACTGCTTTTATACTTCAAGTTTTGTTATATTACTCTGCTATATTTTCCTGCTTTTTTTGCATAGGGACCTCTGGCTAAAGTTAGTTTTTTTCTTATCTGGTAAGCCATTTATTGGCTTTCCTCTTTAGCTAGCTTTGGATTCTCCCTAGTGGTAGCTGCTTTCAAATCTCATTGTGTTGGGAAGAGTAGTTTAAAAGGGTTCTTCTTGTAACAGATTTTTATATAGGACACATCTTCTACAACATCATAGCTCTTTTGTGGTTACCCTTTCCTCCTTTTGTTTGGAAGAATTGGTTTTTAGAAATAGCTTAAGTCTTCCTAACTATAGCTCCTCTTGCTTTTTCAACTGTTATAGGCAAATATACTTTTCTACTTTTACTTTTAACTATTTTCTCTAATTTCATGTGCCATTGACTTTACTGCCTTGAGCACTTTGTTGAGTATCCGTCATCCTCTTACAAACTTCTTCGTGAGTGTCCGACTTGAATGTCTCATTCTTTCCTCTTTTTCTTTTTTGCCAGCCACCACCATCTCTTCTAGTATAATGAGCAAGGTTTCCTCTTCAAGTTCAATCCAATTATGTCTGACTCTTGTGTTACCTATTGGTTGTTGACTAGTATTCCCGCCTTCACTTTCCATCACTAAAACTACAACATTGAAAGATTTTAACAATGAACATTTTAAAGAAGTACAATAAGATTAAATAACACATGTCACCAAAATAAATAGACATTTCTTATTAACCATCAATAAAATAAAATCAAACAACTATGATAAAAGTCAAATTTACTAGATTTTCATATGTATTTTATAACATTTATTTGGCATTTTAGTTAACTTTAGGCCTTTTTTGAATCAAAACAGCTTTAAATTTAGTTTTTACTTTGTCTTTGGTAGAATTTTATCTTATAGTTATTTTTTATGAATTTTGGATAGTTTTTTAGCAATCTCCCTAATGCAATCCTATCCCCAATGGTATTGAATAGAAGACTCCAAGAGGATTGGACTAGAGCTGCTAAAGAAGACCCTAGGATTCTCATGAACCTCATGATAGATTTTTGAGCCTGTGGGCCAAGATTGGATCCACTCTTCTTTGCAAATATTAGAATATGTTTTTCCTTATTTTAGGCCTTGTATTTTGGTCATTCTAGTAGTATAGGATTTTAGCCTTGTATTTTAAGACATTTTGAGTAGTCTTTGTAGTAAGTATTTTTTTTTTGTATTTTCATATATTTTGGCATAACGATGAGCTTAGCTATTATAGGGGGTGTGTGTAGCTAAGCTCTAGCTTCTCATCTAAAGGAAGTGAGCTTAGCTATTAGAGGGGTGTGTGTAGCTAAGCTCTAGTTTCTCATCTAAAGGAGGTGAGCTTAGCTGTTAGAGGGGTGTGTGTAGCTAAGCTCTAGCTTCTTAAGGAAGCTTCTCAAGGAGGTGGGCTTAGTTATTAGAGGGGTATGTGTAGCTAAGCTTTAGCTTCTTAAAGAAGCTTCTCAAAGAAGCTTTTTAAGGAAGTTTCTCGAGGAAGCTACCTAGGCTATAAATAGAAGCATGTGTAACACTTGTTGTAACTTTGACGAATGTGAAACTTGTGAGACACACTTCAAAGTTCAACTTCTCTCCCTCTTTTTCTCCTTCAATTTCATGCCCCCCCCCCCTTCTCATTCTTTTCCTTCATTGAAGCTTCATCTCTAAGCTTCTTATCCAAGGCACTCTCTTGATGGTGAAGCTCCTCCTTCCATGGCTTATTCTCTAGTGGATGGCGCCTCCTCTCACCTTTTCTCCTTTATCTTTCACTGCATCTCCATGGTTGAAAATCACCATTGAAGGACCTCACTGAAGCTCAAAGATTCAGCCTCAATAGAAGCTTCTCAAACAAGCTTTCCATCACTCCCGCTTAAGCACCAGAGCTCCAGAGGCCCAAAATTAGCAAAAAGTTCTTGAAGGATAAATTGTGAAAATTGAAAATAAAAGCTAGGAAAATCAAGAACAAGATATTTTTCAAGGATAAATTAGCTGAAGAAGATGATGATTATTTGAATTAATTAGAGATACTATTTGTTTGTAATTTCTTCTGATTATATCCTTAATCAAACCCGACTACAATTATATAAATAGGAGGTTAGGCATTTATTGTAATGGGGTAGAAGTCCCAAGTAGTTCTTAGAATTATATTTTAGACTTTCACCTACTAGGCACCTCCATCATTCTATTAGATACTCTAGGTTTCATTGTATTATTTTTATGAGCGCAATTCCTTCCATCAATTGAATATTTTATCTTGAGTTCTCAATTTGTTTCCATACTTAATGTTTTTATTTGATTAACCATCATATAGATGAATTCAGGAATTGACTTGCACTTTGGTGAGCCTTGTTGAAACCCAAACATGAATCAAGTAGTTAATTGGGATTATCTCTAGGGATAGAATAATCTTGGTTAAGCATCGCTAATTCTCGAGCATTAATGTTGATTGTTTATGTCGGTATGTCCAAGGGATTGGGTATCAGACAAGTAGTTTAGAATCTACGATCTTGCGAGAGTTGTGGTAGAATACTGTAGAAGCAAGCTTCATGATCATGAACCAAGCAATTTTGATGATGTCAAAAGCCAAATGATTGATTCAAGACTTCAAGATCAAGCATCAAGAATCCAATCCAAGATTCAAGATTCAGGAGAAGAAATCAAGAAGCAACAAGTCAAGACTTCATATAGGATAAGTATTAAAATAATTTTTCAAAAATCAAATAGCACAGTTTTGTTTTACAAAAGAATTTTCTCAAATTTTCTAAGTTACCAGAGTGATTACTCTCTGGTAATCGATTACGAGTTGGCAGTAATCGATTACCAGTGACCCGTTTGGTTTTCAAAATATTTTTGAATGGTTTGCAACATTCCAAAATGATTTTCAAATAGTGTAATCAATTATACTATATTAGTAATCAATTACAAGTGAATCTGAACGTTGGAGTTCAAATCCAATTGTGAAGAGTCACAACTTTTCATAAAATGCATTGTGTAATCGATTACACATTTGTGGTAATCGATTACCAGTGAATAGTTTTTAAAAAAGAAGTTAAGAGTTATAATTCTTAACATGGTTTTCTCAAAAGTCATAACTCTTCCAATGATTTCTTTGACCAGACATGAAGAGTCTATAAAAGCATGACTTTGGCACACGTTCAATATATGATATTCTTCTAAGCAATCCTTTTTCACAATCTTTCTCTAACCATTGCCCATTGCTTTTTTCTTTGCCAAAAAGCTTTCTAAACTTTATTTCAAAACTTTGTTTTTTTGCAAGTGGAAATTCTGCAGAAAACAAAAGTGTGCTATCTTTTCTTCCTTCTCCCTCTTTCCAAAAGATTCAAAGGACTAACCGCCTAAGAATTCTTTTGATTCTTCCTCTTCCCTTTAAACAAAAGATTTCAAAAGACTAACTGCCTGAGATATCTTTTATTTCCCCTTACAAAGATTTAAGGGACTAACCGCCTAAGAATTCTTTGTCTTAACACATTGGAGGGTACATCCTTTGTGGTACAAGTAAAGCGTACATCTACTTGGGTTGTAATACTGAGAACAAGAGAGGGTACATCTCTTGTGGATCAGTTCAAGTGGAGTGTACATCCACTTGGTTATTCAAAGAGAACAAGGGAGGGTACATCCTTGTGGATCTTTGCTTGTAAAGGATTTTACAAGGTTATTGGAAATCTCAAGAATCGGTGGTTGCTTGGGGATTGGACGTAGGCACGGGTTGTGGCCGAACCAGTATAAATCTTGTGTTTGTCTTTTTTCTTCCCTACACTCTTTATTTTTCCGCTGTGCACTTTTTATTTTCGCTTTACTTTTATCTAAGTTATTGTTTCAATTCCTTACTTTCTCATAACTTGGTAGTAAAGCCAAATTGAATCTAGTAATATTAAGAAGGATAAGTTTTTTCATTAGTCAAGACCCGTTCATAATTAATCCAACCCCCCCTTCTTAATTATTCTGAGGCCACTTGATCCAACAAATACATCAGTGAATTAGGGATAGGCAAGAGAGATAAGTAGAGAATTGTGATGTTACAGTGGATCAAGTGAATTTCAAGTCCAAACCTAGACATTCATTCATCAAGATCAACGCCACCATCCAAGTCTAGTATTTCTATCTTTACTTAATTATTTTATTGTCATTTAGTTTTTATTGTAATTCATTTTATGTTATTTATTTTGTGGCAATCACAAAACAAATACAAAAACCTAGTTCTTAGTTAAATAATTACATGAAATCCCTCATTTATTCCTTTGGGAGACGACCTCAACGATAGTTCAATTATTACATCATGATTGGGTTACACTTGGCCTGTAAGTTGAATCTAACATGCAATAAAATCCTAACAACATCCTCTTTAGTTTTCTATCAGGATCCAACTTTCTTCCTCTCTTCAACATCTAGTTTGATTTTCCATTGTTGTTCATAATTATCTCTGTCTTTTTGTTGGAGTTCAAAAGATGCATGAAATGAGCTTCGAGCTTACCCTCAGACATCTTGCTTAAGTCGAACGCAACATGGCTAAAGAGGATTGACAATTTTTTATTCTTTGAATGAAATCGTCATCTGAGTTCTTTACAAAGCATGCATTTATATCATTAAAATGATAGACTCTTGTTGAATGCAGTACTTGTATTAAATCTCTCTAATTTGATACATGAATGTGTTTAGAGTTGGAGGAGGATGTTTTCTTGTATTAAATCCAACTTCCTTATTATCTTCTTACCTTTGAATTGGGTCTTCCATTTTTTAGGATAGTTGACTAATTGGACCTTTTGTCTTCTACTGGGCATTCCAATATTGAAGTACAACTTGAAATTCTTCTTTTTTTTCTTTCATCACAGATGGCTAGTCTTGGGCATGTTCAATTTGATACCATCTTTATATTAGTAGTTTTGTTGATATGTATACCTAGTGGATAGGTTGTTGCTTGATTTGCTACGTACATTTGTTTTAAGATTCCTCCTACCATATCTAACTTGTGGAGATAAAGATTGGGCTCAATAGGGTTTGGGGGAAGGAACCTTGTATGTGGACACCAAATGTTGACTTCTTTTGACCATTGGACTGGAGGAGTTGGGTTCACCTTGGATAAGTCCAATCTAATGGGTTTTACAAGGAGTTCCTTGGCAAAGGGATCATGGTTTCTGGTAGGCTTCTTCTGCTATGCTCTTACTAGATGGACGTGGGGTTTGTGGAGTCCCACTAGGCGTCTAGTGAGGGGCCATGTGGACAAGATTAAGATATACATGCCTCACCCATGATGGAGTTTCTAGAGATACAATTGCATCTAAGGGGAGAGCCTTGTATGATTTTGAAGGAGAATATGTATGGTCATACCTTATCCAAGAAGTTGTGTTCACATTGATGTGATGCCTTTGGATAGATTCTTGTGGCATTCGTCAATGATGTTGCCTTTTCTGTAAAATATTTGCATGTTCCTGTTGAAAAAGGCAACATGAAATCTCCATGGTCTCCATGCAGTTTTCCAAATGAAGCCTAGGGGCTTAATCTTGGAGAAATTGATGAGAGATGAAGGTAAATGCTTTTTTTTTACTATAGTGGTGGATTTATATGGTGTTGAGGAGTGAGGGGGTTTGACATTACTTTTAGAAGTGTTGGATCCATCAAATTGTAAAGGTGGACCTACTTTTTTAGTGAAGGTTGTATTTAGACAAGTAGCCTTTGTCTTTCTCCTTTTGGGAACCTCAGCTATAAAGGTGGGTTCCTTTACAACCTTCTACTTCTTGTTGACAACAGGAGCTAGTTAGATTTCTTGCTTGCACTTCCTTGGGATAATTAAAGGAGTTTCATCCATTATCTCACTCATATCCCTCAACCCTTGAGTAGTTAAGGTTTTCTTAGATGGCTTCCTTGGACTCTATCTGATTAGAGTAGTCCTTTGACAAGCCTCTAGATGAGTTTTGTTGGACGTTGATTGTTGCTCATGCCTTTTCTTTGTTCTTGCTTCTCTCACAATGAGTTCTTCCTCTTCTTTTTGTCTCTAAGATTGTTTTCTTGTCTCCTTTCTCTTTTGTTTCTCTCGCATAATCTTTTGAATTTTCTTGGCTAACCTAAAGTTGTTCAACCCTCTATCTTCATCTGTTATTGCAATCTCTTTTGTTTTCTCAATTTTATTGCTTCCTTGTCCATCTAAGGGATTTTTTTCTACTCCTCCATCGTTATCTTTATTGCTTTCAGGTTTGTTTTGTTGAACACAATAGAACCTTTGACCATGATGTTATGCTTAGATTCATCGTTCAGCTTATTAAATACATGGTAAACACCTTGATCCCATAATATCTTGTTTATGAGAACAATATAGTAGATGTCGTCCATTCCTCTCAAGTTTCTCAGAATGCAGACAATGTTGATGTAGATGGTGTTTGATAGGTCAAATTGCAGGTTTTCCATAAGGTGGAATAGCAAAAAATTTTGTAAATCAGGGAGTGTAGTTTTTGAACTAACCTTGTGGAGGATGCTTTTGTTGAGCATGTTCACCTAGATTTTAGCCCTTTCACATAAAAGATTGTATGTAATGGCTTTTTGGTCTCCCACCTTGTCAGCATTTTTTGCGTAGAGGGCTCTAGGGACGTGAGAGTTGTAGGCTTTCTCCCATCCCTCATAGTACATGTTTCCTTCGGGAAGACACCTAGTAGCTTTGGCGATGGTGTTGCTAGACAATGTTATAGTTACTCGCTTACTCCTAGGACCTTGGACACAATGGCTTTGTTGTCCAAAAAATCAAAGTTCCTCCATAACATCCTTATGAGCTTTAGGTAGATGAGTTGTGGTTCATTGAAGTTGCCTCTCACACCACAAAGGTGAAAAGGATGATGCAACTCACAAACCAAGAGGGGGTGAATTGATTTTGAAATCAAATCAAAATAAAAATAGTTTTTTTTTAAAAAAAAAACTTTTGTTTCCAAGGATCGTATCACAAACATTTTGTTTAAAACTAATATCTAATCAATCACTTGTATACAATATCTTTTTGTTGTGGCGCTTCAAAAATAAATATCTTTAAACTCAACAAATTGATCAAGAATGTGTGTGTGTGTGTGTGAGAGAGAGAGAGAGATAAGATTCAAGAGAAGATGAACAACAAGATTTATATTGGTTTACTCTCTATATATAGAGAAGCTACTCCAGTTATCTAATTCAACCTAAATTAGATTTCCACTATACACTTTGAGTTCTTACAAGCAATCACAACCAATCTCAAATCCTACAAAAAAAAATAGACTAAAGCACCCAACCCTAGGGTCTTTTATGAATGAAAGCCTAAAAGACACCTACCCTTAGCATAAACTAGAAAACTCTATTCTAGCATGTTTTAGTAAATCATGCATATGTTGTAACAATATGTAAAAACATATGAAAATAGAGTCAAGGAGAGACACAACCTTGTCATTCAAATGTAGAAACCAAACTGGATTGAATGGATCTCTTCTTGATCTCAAAAGATGTTAACAACTCACTTTAATCATGAAAGCTTCAGAAACAAAGACTAAAGTGCGTAAGTCGAAAAAGCTCTTTTTAAATCATTCGTTCAAATACTTGAAAGTGAGAACACAAGGTGGATATTTATAGAGAAAATAGTTATAACCACCTCTAATCAATTAAATTGCCAATGTAATTTATTATCTCAAAGAAATAATCAATTAGATTCCTATTTTAATCGATTAAAGTGTTTTCCCAAAACCTGGAAAGCTTTCAAGAATAATGTAATCAATTAGATTCTTGATTTAATCGATTAAAGTGTTCTTGATTACTCCTGGGAACACTTTCAAGAATCATGTAATTGACTATGAATCTCTCATAATCGATTAAAGTAGATACCTTAAGAAAACAGACATGGTCTCAAGAGAATTATGCAATCAATTACAAATATGTTGTAATCGATTAAACCAGAACAAAGATCTCTCTGCAAGCTTCTCAAAAGATTTGCATAATGGATTAAAACAAAGAGTTTATGCACTGAAGAAGTTTCTAACCACAAAAATAATTTTTCCACCTCTACATGATGATGCATGATGTACACGCAGATAGATTAAGACTAAAGGCAACAATGAATACAAATGTCACTCAATGAGTTGGGCATGTAAAAAGACAAAACTACAAAACTCTTCATAGTTTGATCTTCATGTTGCTCCCCTATCTCTAACAAAAGGAGCAGGGTTTCGTGGAGTTTTAAGGCCAACTTTCTCCAACTCATTGATGTAAAAAAAGTGCTCAATGTGAACTGTTCACCATTAGTGTGAACAGTGGCGCCATTAGTGGAGATGACGGCCATTTCAATGATGTTGGTTGGCTATCACTAGACATGAAGGTTTTAGTGTTTAGATTTCATAGAGAAAGCAAAAGCGAAAGGTTGACGATGAAGAATGAACTATTTTTGTGTTTGAATGGTGGGTTAATGAAGAAGGTAATGTGGAATAGTTTTCTTGGGCTTTTGAAATATGTTTAATTGGCTTGTTACTCAAGTGACAACTTAGCACAATATATTAAATATGTTTCTTATTCAAAACGCAGCATCCCACCTTGTGATATGAGTTAATGTGGTATCGTCTAATAATGGATGTCCAATAATGCAAATGTAGTAACTATGAGTCATTGGACAATATATCCTATGGATGCAAAGTTTCATGAAGCATTTAGAAATGAATCATTCCTTTACATAGTTCATTCCCGGTTGATTCCTTAATAAAATAAACATTTCTTCAGTAAGGGGTTTGTAAAAATATTAGCAAAGCTGATTTTCAGTGGGTACAAAATGTAGGTCCATTGTTCCCTTCTAAACATGGTCTCTAAGAAAGTGATGTTTGATTTCTATATGGTTGGCTCTTGAATTCAATGTAGGGTTTTTAGATAGACTTATCAATGCTTTGTTGGCACAGTACATTGGTATCTTATTTTCAAAGATGTTGTAGTCTTTTGGTTGATTCTTGATCCAAATCAATTGGGTACAACAACTTGAGGTAGACACATATTTTGCTTCAATAGTAGACAATGCTATTGATCTTTATTTTTTGCAAATCCAAGTTACTAGGTTTCCACCAATGAAGTTGAAACTTTCCCTGGTGTTTTTCCTTTCAAGCTTGTCACCCGCATAATTAGTATCACAATAATTGATTAACCTGAATTCTTTTCTTTGCTTAAAATATATACCAAGGTTAGGGGTTCCAATTAAATATCGAAATACTCTTCTAATAGCAGTTAGGTGTACTTTACTTGGATATTTTTGGAATCTAGCACATAAACATGCATTGAACATTATGTCAGGTTTGGGAATGATCAAGTACAGTAATGAGGCACTTGTTGCTCTGTATTGAGTGTTGTCCTCCTTCTTGGATTCCTCGTCCAGTCCAAGGTACGTTGTTGGATGCATGAGTGTTTTCATCTCCTTCGTGTCTTACAGGCTGCACTTTTTCATAAGTTCTTTCACATACTTGGTTTGATGGATGTAGATTCCATTGTTGGTATGTTTGATTTGTGATCCCAATAAGAACTTTAGTTCTTCCATCATGCTCATTTCGAACTCGGTATGCATTAGCATAGAAAAATCCTCACATAAGGCTTATTAGTAGTACCAAATGTGATATTGTCCACATATACTTGAACTAATATAAATTGTGAATCTTAGTTTTTGCAGAATAAAGTTGTGTCCACTTTTCCACTTTCAAAGTCATTTTCTAAAAGGAATGAATTAAGTCATTCATACCAAGCTCATAGAGCTTGTTTTAGTCCATACATGGCTTTGTTTAGTTTGAAAACATGTTGAGGAAATGTGTCACTCTCAAACCCAGAGGGTTGTTCTACATCAACTTCCTCTTGTATTAGTCCATTAAGGAATGAGCTTTTTATGTCCATTTGATATAGCTTCCTTTTGCTATGAGCAGCAAATGATAGTAAAATGCATATTGCTTCTAGATGAGTAATAGGAGCAGAAGTTTTAGTGCAATCTACACCTTCTTGTTATAAGTAACCCTTGGCAACTAATCTTGTCTTATTTCTCACAATTATACCTTCTTTGTCCAATTTGTTTTTGAAAACCCATTGGGCACCTACTTCTTTATTTCCTTTGGGTAGTTCCACAAGTTTCCAGAAACTATTCTTTTGGAACTAGTCAAGTTTTTCTTGCATGGCCTTGACCCAGTGCTTATCCTCCATGGCATCATCAATGTGTATAGGTTCACTTTAGAGATTAGTGTTGTGTGACCTTGATTTATGAGAGGTGCTCTCATTTGGACCTTGGTTGTGGGATCATCAATGATCTGGCTTTCTAGATGATTCATTTTTAGTATCTGTCCTTTTGGTTCCCTAACTTCTTAAGGTTGTTCTAGTGATTGGCTAGACGTGTTTGCTTATGTTGGCTAGTCTATTGATATTGAGGGTCTTTTACCATCGTTCAATCTTAAATCTACAATAGATTCATCCAACTCTGATATTTTTATATCAGGCTTGGTGTCATTAAATTTCACATAGATAGCTTCTTCCAATATTGAAGTTCTAAAGTTGTACACTCTATAGGCCTTGGATGTTTCATAGTATCCAAGTAATATTTCATTGTCATAATAAGAGTCAAACTTACCCACATTATCTTTGGTGTTGAGAACAAAGTATTGACATCCAAAGGGACGAAAATATGAAATTTTTGGTTTTCGCTCCTTCCACAATTCATATGGAGTCTTTTTTAGAATAGGTCTTATGTAAATTCTATTTTATAAATAACATGCAGTATTCACTGCTTCAGCCCAAAAATGCTTAGGTGTCAAATTACCATTTAGCATTGTCCTTGTCATTTCTTGCAATGATCTATTCTTTCTCTCAACTATCACATTCTGTTAAGGTGTCCTGAGTGTTGAGAAATTGTGAAGAATACTATTATCTTCACAGACTAGATGAAAATTTTCATTTTCAATTTCTCCATCATAATCACTTCTGATTGAAGTAAGGGATACTCCTTTTTTTATTTTGAATCCTTTTACAGAATTTAAAAAAGACTCCAAAAGACTCATCTTTATCGGCAAGGAACATAACCTATATTCATCTTGAGTAGTCATCCACTATAGCTAGACCATACCTTTTACCACTACTTGAGGAGGTTCTGGTTCAAGATGTAATAGCTCTAGGGGTCTTGAGGTGGAAACAATATTTTTACTTGAAAATGATGATTTGTTTCCCCTTCTGGCATGCCTCGCAAAGGAAATCATCCTTGTATGATAGCCTTGGTAATCCTCTCATGAGGTCATGCTTCTATAGCTTTGAGATTAATCTCAATCTCTCATGTCCAAGCTTTTTGTGTTATACCCAATGATATTCTTTTAAGGTCAGTAAGCAAGATACATTTTGTTTAGATAACTCACCAAGGTTGATTTTGTATAGATTACCTCTTCTTTTAGCAATAAATAGTAAGGTGTCATTAGTGTTTTGGATGACGTATCCTTCTTTATTGAAAGAGACATTGTGTCCACTATCAGATAATTGACTTATGTTAAGTAGATTATGCTTCAGTCTTTAATGAACAAGACATTTTCTATAGGTGGATAAGGATGAATATTTATCTTACATACTTCGATAATTTTACTTTTTTGATTCCTGCCAAAAGTGATTGTTCCACCATGCATGGGGTTAGACATTGGAACTTATATTTTTATCATGTCATGTGACTTGAGTAGCCATTGCCTAAGTACCATGATCAGTGTATCCTTTTTGCAATTGAAGATATTTGCAATAGGAATTATTTTGTCTTTAGGTTACCAAATCCTTTTGGGCCTTTTCTTGTTAGATTTGAAAGAATTGGACGACCTAGTCTTAAGAAGATTTCTACACTTGGAAGTTATATGTCTAATTTTTCCATATAAATAACATATGGTTGTCTCCTTATCATGAACACATGTGTTTCTCTTATATCCATATTCAAATTTGTTTGAAGGAAATATGTTGTATCTTAACAATTTGTCAATATTCTCAATGCTTCCAACAAATTTGGAAATAGTCTCTCTTAAGGATTCAATCTCTTGATGAAGTTTTGTCACATCTTGAGGTTGTCCCTTGAGATTATCATTCTTCTCAAGCTTATCATT
The DNA here is from genome assembly GCF_000004515.6 of Glycine max. NCBI lineage: Eukaryota > Viridiplantae > Streptophyta > Magnoliopsida > Fabales > Fabaceae > Glycine > Glycine max. The sequence goes on along the minus strand of NC_016089.4, from coordinate 40,153,304 downwards.
TAGAAACTTTGGAGTTTTCTTGTAATTTTCACATTTAACCCATAGATTATGTTTACTTATTCCCAAGTTTTCATAATCATGGAGTGATTGTGAACATTCTTTCCATAGATCATACCTTTCTTCTTCAAGATGATCCTGAAGTTCATTTAATTGTTTCATCTCTGTTTGCAAAGACTGAACCATTTCTTCTAAGATCTTAAAGTTTTCCATCAATGTATCACGTTCTTTTGAGAGATTATCATTTTCCAGTAAAAGTTGTGATTCCTTTTCTTTCAAGGTATCATAGTCTTTTTTGTCTTGATTAGGTTCAGTTAAGAGAATGATATCTTGATGAGCCTTCTTAAGCTCGGTATGGTCTTTAGAAAGGTTTTTAAAATCTTTCCTTAGGCTTTTGTAAGCTTTAGATAGAATGGACTAGTTGGAAAGAAGTTGATGGTAGGCCAATTTTAAAGATTATGGGTCATCAAAATATACCTCATTATCTGAATCTGACTCAAATTCTTATGATGTTGTATCAGCCATCAAACCAAAATTTGCTTCTTCTTTTGTCTCTCTATTGGACGATGTGTCATCCATGTCTTCCCATGTACTTATAAGTACTTTCTTGTCTTTCGAATTAAAGTAGTTCTTCTTATACTTTGTCTTATCCAAGTCTAGACATTCAAACTTGAAGTGTGCTAACTTCTTGCACTCATAACATACAATAAAGCTTTAATCTCTGTCCTTTCTATCTTTGGACGAATTCTTGGACGAGCCCCTCTAGTTGGATCCACTTCTCTTCTTCCACATCTCTCTTATCTTTTTGGATATAAAGGTCAATTGAACATCTTTATCTGATTCATCTTCATCAGAGGATGTGTTTGCATCTAAGGCTTTCTTGAGTCCTATTCTAGAGGTGGTTTCCTTGGGCACAAGGGACTTCTTTGTCTTTTGAGGCCAGAGATTTTTCCATTTTGATCCCCTCATCCTGTTGTAGTTCCTATTCATGGACCTTTAATGTTCCAATTAGTTCCTCTATAGACACATAATCAAAATTTTAACTACTCTCAGAGTTGTAACCTGTGGCCTCTACTTTCTAGACAAATTTCTCAATAAGTTCTACCAAGAGATCACAATTCGTTTAATATGGTTTGAAAACGTCCAAAACATACCTTTATGCCCTTGTTTTATTCCATAGTAAATAGTTCATACTCATGTGTTAACAAGATGAGCTTGTTACATTTTACCTCGATTTAAACCCTCATATGTTATGGCTAACGTGTCCCACATCTACTTTGCACTTCTGAAGTTGTGGACTTTAGTATACTCTTCTTTTGAGAGGGCACATAGCAGGATGTTATGGGCTTTGGAGTTCATCAAGAACCTTTGTTTCTAAGTGTCTGTCCACGAGCTTCTTGGAACTTCATTAAGTTGTTCATCAAGTGAAATGTAATTTCCATTTTCCACCATGTCCCAGAGGTCAATATGAATATACTCAAAATGAGCTATCATACGTTCCTTCCAATTGTTATACTTTTCTCCTCGATGAGAATGATTATGGATCAATTCTTTCTAAATTCGTCCTTCACATTCTAATTTCAAATGTTAGTTATTTATATAAGGAAATATAATATTATGACACATAATATTCTTTGTATAAATGGATACATATACAAAGTAGAATAAATAGATTGTACTCAAGATTGAATTCCTTTTTCAGCATAGAGAACAGATGGACGCCGACCATGATCTAATACAAAGTAGATTCCATTAAATGATAGTGGACAATGATAGTGACCACTTAGGACTAGAGAAATCTTACCATATTTACTTCAACGATATGTTCTGTCCACTTACAAATAAATCATTAGTCATCACAAAATTTATATCTTTGTTTTCTTCAAAAAAAAGGGATGAATGGATCACTCAGTTCTAAAAAATAGCTTGATTGATTCACGTGTCACTATTCAACCCTTCTTCTAGTGGCCAACTGATCCACTTCAATTTAAATTTTACATTATCAATTATTGGAATTTGATTAGCTTTTATTTAAATTTCTTGTCTCTAATTCAACCTCTAGCTAAATATTAAAACCTTGACAAAACAACATTAACAACTAATCTCAATAGGCAAAAGTGGCAACAAGCAAAAAAGGGAAAATAAAATTGAATACATCAAAATATATGTTGATCATTTTCTTTGGTTTTAAAATATTAATTATGCTTGCTAGCTACAACATTATAAGTCTTTTGAGTATAGAGGATCAATATTTGAATGAGCCAACTTTACTATGCTACGTGACACTTATTTAATAGGTCTATCTGATAACCGATAGGATATGACATGACATCATAATCGTGTCTAAAAGAGTGATTAAGAGAAGTTATGGGGGTCATCTTTTTGCCTAGATGTTATGCTTAATAAATAGTTGTCTCGTCAAGTCAAACCATCTTAAATATTTAATGGAAAATTCAATTTTCTCATTCAATACTATCATTAATGAATAATATAAACCCAAATAAATTTTGATGCAAATTACATATTTCTCCATTTTGCTTTTATTTCATTTTCTTGTCTTTAATTCAACCAAAAGTTAAATAATAAAACCTTAATAAAATAACGTTGGTAATTAATTGTCAACCGAAAAAAAATTCCATTGAGAAGAAAAGAGAAATAAATTTTAATATAAAAAATATATATGCTTTAAATCACCTCCTACATTTTCATCATATAAAATGGCCCCCTAGCCTTCAACACAGAACCATTCTGCCTAGTTTTTTTTCTTGTTCACACCTTGGCTTACCTTTAGCCAAAGCTTGATCTTTCAAGCATTTTAAGGTACATAGATTTTCATTATGGTCTTTTCTTCTTAATTAGAAATTTTATGTGCATCTTTTATCTAACAATTTAAGTCAAAATAGGTAACATACTTTGGCAAAAAGAGAGGCATAACCATGGGCGACAGAAAAGGAAGCACTTCAAACCATGGCTTGAATTTGAACATACCCCCACCAAGGGTTGTTAATCAGATACCTGAGTCCCCAACTCGATTAGCAACAATTTCACCAACATCACCACCAAGCTCATGTGTGTCTAGTGAACTAAGCCAAGATGACAACAACAACAACAACGACATCAACATCAGGTTCTCTAATAGCCCTGAAGCCATTTCCCTGGTGCTAGTAGGGTGTTCTCAGTGCCTTATGTATGTGATGGTCAGTGAGGGAAACCTTAAGTGCCCCAAATGCAAAAGCACCAATCTGACTCATTTTCTCGATGATAACAACAACCCATAATGAGGGGATAAAGTGATATGCTACCTTGTTGTGATTTCTGCATTTTGTGTTGCAAGTAGGATATGTTAGGATTTAAATTAGAAAACTCTTTTTTAGGATATTTCTTTTATGTTATCTTTTTTTACCTTTTTTTCTAAACCCTTTCCATTAGCAGTGCTGCTTGTGCTCCACCTTTTACCTTTATCTCCTCTACTTAGTAAGGGAATCACAAAAGAAGAGTGTAAATAGCACTGCATGCAAGAGATTATGCTTGATAAATGGTTACTTCACCAGGTTAATCATCTTAAATATTAGGGAAGGAAGTTTCCTTCATTAGTATGGATAATTAATATATAATGTAAACTTGATTATATAAAATAAGATAATGAATCACAACATATTTCAATTATCTATCATTGATTTTCTTATTTGATTTCACAAATGAGTGAGACCATTTTCATTTTTGACTTACTAAGAATATAAAATTATTTTATTTTATCAATAATTATAATTTTATTAGCTTTCATATCATTTTCTTATTTCTAATTCAACCTCTGGTTAAGTACTAATAACTCAATTAAACAACATTGGCAACTAATTATCAATAGGCAAAAGTGGAAACAAGAAAAGGGGAAAAATTGAATATCATCAAAATATATGTTGACCTTAACTTTTGTTTAGTTTTCAAATATTAGATATCCTTGCTAGCTGAACATTTTAAGTATTTTGACTATGAAGGATCAATATTTGAATGATTTTTCCTTACTAAGATACATGAGACTTATTTAATAAGTCTATCTGATAACCAATAGAATACGATATGGAATCAAAGGCCTGGTATCTCAATGAGTGATTAAAAGAAGTTAATGGGGTTGTTTGTTTGCTTGGATGTTACGCTAAATAAATAATCGCCTCGTTAGATTAAACCATCATAAATATTGAATGGGAATTTGGTTTCCTCCATCAATACAAATCATTAATAAATAATATAAAATTGATTAAATATGTTTTAGGTCCCTGATAAATGACCAATTTTTATTTTAGGTCCCTAATAAACTTTTTCGTTGCATGGGATCCATAATATATCAATTTATTTTGTTAAGTATCTGTTGTCAATTAAGTGATGATGTGACATTATCTCAACGACTAATATATGTTAGTAAGATTTGTTCGCAAGGTGTCACACCATTCCTTAATTGACAATAGGGACTTAAAAAAAGTTTTAAAATATCATGAATCCAATGTAAAAAAAAAATTCATCAGGCATCCAAAACAAAAGTGATCATTTATTAGGGACCTAAAACATATTTAATCCCCTCTACTTATTAATGAAATCACAAAAGAGTTTAGCATAGATAACATTGCATGTGAAGGAGGTTATGCTTAATAAATCGTTGCATCACCTTGAGCATCTTAAATATTAGGTTGGTAACATCATGAATTTTCTTAATCACATAATTAAGTGATTGATTAAATTTGTGTTGTTTAATGAGCTAACTAATAAAATAGCATGAATCTCATGTATTTTATGTGTGTTTTTATTAATCTTTTAAGCTTAACGACTTTGATTTGAGCTTTTATGCATGTAGCATAGGGGTGTGGATATAGAAAAAAAGGTAGAGACGTAGAAATGACATAAAGACCCAATCCAAAAACACCTTCCAAACCTTTAAATATGTTGGTAACTTTCTTCTTTTCTCTTATTTCTTTCATATTCTCATTCTCTAGAGTTCCTCCACTATCTTGGAGTTTGAAGTTTGAATTGTTACATCATTAATTGCATATTTATACTTCTCTTGAGTCTCCTTAGTTGATTTCTAGTTGGTAAATACCTATCCTAGTCTTTTTTAACCTTTTGATTCCATTTTCTCTTCCACCAAGTAGCCATGAAATGGGTTCCATTTTTACCTTAAGAACTATTTTAAAAGTTTATAAATAATTTTTTCTTAGTTTTAAAAAATGAAAGTAAAAATGTTTTGAAATTGAGTAAAAAATCAATTTAGCTCCATTTTTTCCAAACAAGTTTTGTGTTTGAAAATTACATTTGAAAATAAAAAACCAAAAACACCCAACCACTCCAAATGAGCGCTAATTTTTAGAATAACCATGCAAAACACTTAAAGCAATTTATTTCCAAAATGACACTAAAGAAAGAATTTCATTAAATTTTAAAAAATGTGAAATCTAAGGCCTTATTTGGGGTGGTTTTTAGTTTTCAATTTCAAAATTTTGGAAAACAACAATTTGGTTTTAATTTTTTTTAAAAGCATTTTTTAAAATGTGGTTATTTTTAGAATGAGGCCTTAGATTTCACATTTTAAAACAAAGGGATGAATGGATCACTCAAATTCACATTTTAGGAAGTGGTGGTGGTTGCAATGAAAATGATAATTTTCAAATGTAGGAAGTGTTTGCTTTTTTAAAACAAAATCAAATTCACAAATTTTTTTTCTTGATTTTGAAAGTGAATGTAAAAGTGTTTTAAAATGAGCTAAAAATCAGTTCAACTCCATTTTTGCCAAACAGTTTCGTTTTGAAAATTGTATTTGAAAACCAAAAACTCACAACCACCCTAAACAAACCCTAAATTAAAAAATACCAGGTCAAAACATATTTTGCATTACAAATATACAAATCTAAATGAAATAACAAATGCCATACTAAAAGGAGGGTTGAATGGTGTGTTAGATGCAAATGAAATCTTTTCGCAAATTGTTTTTCACAAACAAATATGCATAAATCAAATTACTGACACTATCGTTCAATGAATAAAATCAATTTAGATGAAAACAAAAGCACTTTCATCCAATAATTGATAAAAGTATTTTCACAAAGATTTTTCAAAAGAACGCTTGTGTGACAAAGTTGTCAAGATAAGTTTAAGAGAATACTAATTAAATAACTTAAGAGATAAGTAAAAACACTTAGTTTATATTGATTCACTCAAATAGAGCTATATTAAGTTCTCTTTCACAAACTAATGAAGGGTTCCACTAATCAAAGTTTGTTAATATCTTGACGATTTTTAAACAAGTAAAAATAAAAGTATTTAGGATACATTTTATAAAAATAATATATTTTTATAATATTTAATATATTAAAAATTAAAAATGATATATTTTATAATAAAAAATCACTTTTAAATTATATTATGTATACCAAGAATATTTGTTAATACTTCTTATTCTTAAATTTAAATATTTGTCACATTTAATGACAAATTGTTTAAAAAAATTGTATACTTGTATTAAATGAACTGATAAGGGTATAATGGTCTTTTTACAAATTAAAACTTTTTCTAATTTTTTTTGTCTAGATCACAAATATTCTTTATCAGGGACAATCATACTTGAGCAAGATAGAATTACTATGTCTCTAAATATAGTATTTAATGCAACTGTATATATAACTCAAACCTCAGGTAACTGGTTAAACTAAAACAATCCCATATGAATTGATCCATGAGTTTGTTGATAACTTTTCTTTCAACATGTGAAAGTTATCTAGCTCCCTTATGAAAATTATTTTATGACAAATATAGGTAAAAAAAAATTATAAAAAAGTAATGTTTTTGATAGTTTTTTTTTAAAAAAATATCAAATATGAAAAATTAGCATTATTAACTTTAAACTTCTCTTATACTCCTATCAAACGCCTGCAAGTAATTGGACCTAACTTTGGTTCAATAAGAAGGACTATTGTAGAATGAAATTGGACTATTGAATCAAAATGGACAAGATCCAGCTAAATGTGAAGAAATATTTATATTTGATTGGTATTAGAGTTGTATCAAAGTTGGAATACGACAAATTTTACGAAAGTAAAAGAAATGTAAGATACTCTAACACTTAAAGGAACCTTACATAAACAAAAAACACACACACACACACATAAAGGAACCAATAAAGTTAAGGGCATGAAGATTAATGAAGTCAAGGTTCTTAAAACAGAATGTATATAACCCATAAGAAAAAAAGGCAAAATGGTAAATTTGATCTCCTATTTATCTAAGAATTTGATTTTGGTCTCCTTATAATTTAATTTACGAATTCAGTCTTCCAATATTTTGCAATCCCATTATTTCAGTCTCAACCCCAAAACTGGATGTTGACTTTACTTGCTAACATTGATTGTTACATATCGTGTTTTTATTGAACGTTGATCATTACGTGTTGTGCGTTTATTGGATGTTAATTTTGTGTACCTAATTAACATCAACCTCCAATAAAATCGTGACACGTGACAGTCAACGTCCAATAAAAGCGTGATACATGACGGTTAAGATAAACAATTAACGGTCAACGTTCAATTTCGGAGTTGGGGACTGAAATAACAAAATTGCAAAAAACTAAAAGACTAAATTAGTGAATTAAATTATAGAAAACCAAAATCGAATTCTGAGACAAATAAAAAGACCAATTTACAATTTGGCAAAAAAAAAAAAGAATATAACAATCTAGATTGTCTTAGAATTTTTTTAGAGTTCACTCAAAACATGGAGGCATAAGATTACAACTTTTCAAAGGAATTATTTGAAGAGAATATAAATTATAATAAAAAAATAAATAGTAAATAACTAAATATAAAAATTTTGTATAACTTATATTTTTTTTTCATTTAGAAATGAATATTCATATATTTATTTGTATATAAATTATCCCTCTCTATATGAATTAAAATAATTATTTTGAATGAGATTCTTTTTAGACGTTATTTACTTTCTTTAAGAACACTCTTAATTTTTTTAATCTATCTTTTTAAATATCTTTACTTCTAACTTAAATTTCGAACATCTTTTTTTAAAATATATAATTTCACTATAAATAATTTATTATAAATCTAAACATAGTTTACATGCTAAAAAATAATTATTTATTATAAATTTTAATTATAACTTAATTTAAATATTTAAAAATATTATTTATTATAAAATTTAATTATTTAAAACAAAATTTTATTTTGTGCAATACTCAAACTAAAATACCAATTATCATTTATTTCCTATATTAATTTTTCCTAAACTACAACCTTTGTCAGAAGCATCTAACTCAATTAATATTTGAACAGATTGCAACTCTAATGTCTATCTTTCATTCCTACATATAAGTTAGGGTGTACAAATTTTGATAATCGTTGGATATACTAATTATCATGTATTTCCTATATTAATTTTTCCTAAACTATAACCTTTATCAGAAGGATCAAATTCAATTAATATTTAAACAGATTGTATGAATTATTATAAGCTCTAACGTCTATCTTTCATTCCTACGCATGACGAACTAGGATGCACAAGTTTTGATAGTCGTTCGATATACAAGTAATAAACTGGAGGTCTGCGATTAAAGAAGCTCCTAACCAATGGGAATGTGGCCATGACCATTTCATTTACAGTCCACGTGGAAATATTTTTTATATAAAAACAAAAATCAGGTATTAACTCCTCATCCAGTTATTAACTTTGGAATAAAATATTTTTTGTCTTTCAATTATTTAATATTTTTATTTTTAGTTTCTGAATTAAATATTGATTCATTTTGATCTCAAATCATTTTTCAATTTGTTTTTTCTCTATGCCGTCAAGATGTTCCATTAAACAATGATGTCACAGCTAATATGTGCAGGATATTTCTTAGCTTTTAAACATATGGAAAATTTTACCATTACTGTCATTTTATCACAACACAAATACATAAATACATAAGATCCACACATAAATAGATGAATGGTACATGGCATAAAAAAGGAGGCTGTAATTTTATTACAACTCAAAATAATTTTTCGATCTTGGCCAGGTCATCGCTGATCGCCGACAACTAATCCATCTCACGACGGGATCTGAGGCGGAGCTACGTTCCCAGCAAGAAGAAGCAGCCGCCGGTCGCCGGCGATGCTCCTATTTACCGCGCCGTAGACACCAGATATGAGGCGGAGGCTGCGTTCCCAGCAGTAAGAAGCCCCTGTCGGCTGCCGACGATGCTCCTACCGACATCGTCGTAGCCACCAGATCTTAGGCGCCGCCAATCTCGGTCTCGGAGACCACCTACGTGCTTGTGAGACCATGTCGCTTCCACCAACGCAGGAAAGCGACGTCGTCGTTACTCGCGGGTAGTGCGAAATTGAAGATCTTCATCAGCAATCCTACTTGCAAGGATTCAGCGAGAATATTCTAGAGGCCTCCTTCGATGATAGCAAGCAACGCACCATCTAATTTGCATTTTGTGGTAGGACTTAGGAGAACTACACATTGGTTGAAAGTTGGGTGGTTTCCATTTTGTGAGGATCATGCTGGATGGGTACTTTAACCATGTTTGATGTATTTGAAGCACATCTTGTGCTATGATTAATAATACTATAATTAATTTGCTGATTAAAGAAAAATCCATCTAATTTGCATTTCCATTTAGTTGTTTGTCTAAATATCAGACTCATTATGATTATATTTGCTTGTGTGCCTGCTTGATATTATAAATCGATTAGTTCGAGGAGAAAAACAGGGTTCTTGTGTGTACTGGAAATTGATTGTGGCGGTAATGGGAAAATTTTTATATCTGTTCAAAATCTTAGAAATTTTTTTTTATGGATGTTTTACCGTCAGAAAATGGTTCGACATATTTTAAATACTTTTCTTAGTAATTTTTTGTGATTTTTAACGCAAAAAACCTCATTACAAATTAATTATCACTTCATTTTTTAATTGACGATTGAAACTAAGAATCAGACGGACCTTCTTAATACCAATAAAAATATTTGCAAGTAAAATAAATAATTATTCATAATATTGAGATTGAATATATACTTATAAATTTACACAAGTATGAGTTAGAATACGAGTATCATAGTATTTAATCTGCCCGCACATATCATTCTTGCTGTGAAAAAATTATATTTTTAATAACTTATATTTTAAGTTTCTAATCTCTACCATTATCACTGAGTGAAAAATACTAAATTTTTAATTAAAATTTTTGTTAAGCGATTAGAAAATTAACTTTAACAATTATTATATTGAATGATTATCATTGTAATTTTGTTTATTTATGACTTGAGTTTGTATGAACCAATATTATATTTATTTTGTTTTTAATATTATATGTGTATGTTTTTAATGTTATATTTGAATTATTAAAAATGAATTTTTATTATAATTTTAGTAATTGATTTAATTAATTTTTTTTATTGATTTATTATTATTAATCTTAGATATAAGTAAAATGTCACTAGTGGGTACACATATGAGTATATAGATACTCGTGGATATTCATGAGACTAGTCATCACTCATTTGAGGGATTAAAAATAAAAATCTTAAATAATTGAGGGATTAAAAACATATTTTACCCTTAACTTCTATACCAATAGAAAAACAAAATACCCCATATAAATATTATTTTTTGTCTTCACTTTTACATATATATCTTTACCTTTTAATTATTCTAAAATTCCTTATTATATCTTTCAAGTCCAATTGTAATAAAAGGATACAAATTAAAAAAAAAGTAAGTAGAAATCCAAAAAAAAAAAACTTACCTCACTTTCATATATAGCCACCCATAACTACCCATGATCTTCCATTTGAACTTTACAATCCCACGATACATACATGACTACTCACTCACTAGTACTTGTATGAAAAATATTCTTGAACGCAAACATGATAGGTTAGTGGGATTATGTAATGTGGAAAGAGGTTGCAACAACACACCAACTTGTTGTTGGAGTTGGTATCATGTTTTCACTCCAACACTTCCCCTTTGTTTACGGGATAGATAGGATGGTCTGATATTTCTCCTCGTCTCACTTTATCATCCTTTTTTTAGTCTTTTTCTTAATTATACTCTCATTGAGTTTTTCATCAACACAAATGCATAATCATTGAAATTTGTTCATCTTACTATAGACATGTTTCTATGAATGAAATTTAGATTGATTTCCATATGCTTAATCTTCTACATGTTTTTTTGTGTGTGCAGATATATACTCTTCTACTTTCAATCATTATTTTCTTTACTCATGTATTATCATTGTGTTCACAAAACATGTCACTCTTGATATATGTCTCAAAGACGTAGAAATGGTGGTACATAGTAGATGAAGGGGAAGTGTTGGAGTGAAAATATGATACCAACTATAGGTTAGTGTATCATTGATGTCTTTTTTCACGTTACATAGTCCCGCTATCAATACATTGTCATGTGTCATGTTTGCGTTTAATATTGTTCTTTCATATGAGTAGTACTAGTGGGTGAATAATCATGTATTGTGTATTGTGAGATTGTAGAGTTCAAAATAAAGATTATACATAATTATGAGTGGTTATATAGGATATTATTTTTTTTTGCTTACTTTTTTTCCCCTTCAATTTGTATCCTTTTATTATAGTTGAAAAAATATAATAAGAAATTTTAAAATAATTAAAGGATAAAGAAGTCTATGTAAAAGTTGATATCGAAAATAATTTTCAAATCAGGTATCTCCTTTATCTATTGGTATAAATTATGTTGATATTTTTTCATTTTTGTTATCATTGGCCTTTGTTTATGCTAAGTGGGATGCTAAAAGTCATCCAAACGGATAAATTGCTTTTTATTTAAATTTTAAAAATTAAAACTTCTAAGTTTTTGAATTTTAAAATTAATTAACCAAAGTCTTAATTAAAACTGTCCATTAATTTAAATTTTAAGAATTTACCAAAATTGTCAACTAAAACCGTACAATTTTTTAATTTTAAAAAATGTGTGAATTTGTTAACTATTTTTTTAACTTTTAACAATCTACCAATTTGTTAATTTTTAAAAATATACCAATTTATTAGTGCTTATTTTTTAAATTGTAAAATCCTAGCAATTTGTTAATTAAACCAACGTAAACTAAACAATTGTTATTTAAAAAAAAATATTTTTTTTTAATTTTAAAATTCAAACTATTCCAATTTTCTATTGGCTTTTTCTTATACTGTCCAAATTTTATTTTAATTTTAATAAAATAACAATTAACTACAAACCAAATTTTTAAACAATTATTAAGAGATTCATATTTGTTAATGATTGTATCGGATAAAATAAATTTTTTAACCTTTTTAAAAATCAACATCGTAAATTAATTATTATTATTTAGAAATAAAAATATCTTTTTAAATTTAAGATTTTATTCCATCCCACAATTTTCTTAGTTTTTTCTTAGATAAATCAGTATTACTTAAATATTATCATTTTTTTTTTAAAATACCAAACTATCCCACTACTTCCTTTAATTTTATTTTTATCCTAAAAAAACTTAAAATGTGTTTTTTTTAAAGAAATATAAAAAATATTTTTCCAACAATAAAATAAATATAAGCTAATGCCTTTTTTTTTAATTTATATAAAATATAATACAAATATGGATATACGGGCGGGCAGAGCGGCTGTGTTTCCGCTAGTTTTAATAACAGCCTTCCAATTTATTACTTGTATATCATATGGCTATCAAAACTTGTGCACCGTGTGTGACTACGCTACTTCTACACCCTATAATCCGTCTCCGTCTCCAACTTAAGAAAAAAAAAAAACTACAACCTTTATTTTATTTTTCTAATAGTAAAAAATTGTAAATATGGAACAGCAGTGGGCCGCAATAGAACGGGCCCATTGTCCAGAAAAAAATTGCGAAAATCTTCACCCGTCACCCTTTTTCATTTCATCAAATCCCTCGTTTTCCTTTCCTTTATTCCTATTTCCCACACTTCTTCTTTCATCATTCATCGCCTTTCACCACGCACGCAGATCCTTTATTCCTATAATCCTTCCTTCGCTCTCTCCAAATTTCGACTCTTTCGATCAGATCCGCGACACCCACCCCACCAAAACCTTGCGCAACCCATCCATGACGCTTGGCTCAGGAGGATCCAGTGTCGTTGGTCAGTGTCCCTCACTCATCCCGCTCCTTCCTTCTCTACGATGCCGTTTTATTTTCTCACTTTTTTTTAAAGAAAGATAATGATTTCTCGTCTGGGTTTTTGGATTTTGTTATTTCCTTGTCGCCGTTGACCTAAAACATTCGGTGTTCGCTTTTTTATTTGCTCAATTATTGTTTATTTATTTGTTTTTGTTTTTGTTTTGTTTGGGGGGGGGGGGGGGGGGGTATTTTTTTTTTTTCGGAAGAAATTTGGAATGTTTATTGGTGTTTTTTGGGCCAAGGTTTTTTTGGTTTTGTAAAAAAAAAATTTGGGGGGTTTTTATTTTTGTGATTTCGTTAAATGAAATGTTTTTTTCTTTTTTTGTTTGATGTCTCAATCATGTTTTGTGCATTCTTATGTTTCGTTTCTACTATTGTTGTAAGTAGTATCTCTTTGTTTACGGTTTTTCTGCTGATGGAATGTTTATGTTCCGTTCATGTTTCATAAACTTTCATGCATTGAAGTTAAGTAAACATATATGAGGAAAAGTGTGATTGACCTTTGTAGCAAGGTTTTTAAAAATGGCCCATCACTGGGATTTCAGCTTTAACGTCAAGGCTTTTGGCAGAGTGTCTAATTGCAGCTGCATTTGTCCTTAATTTCCCGCGATGAGGCTTTGATCGTGACCACGATTGAAACCCTGCTTTGAAGTGATGAATGTTTTTTTAATTTAAGTAGTGGGGTTGATAGTGATGCCTTAAATTGATTGTCAAAGTTTTCTGTCAATAGCATGCACACTCTTGTGAAACTAAAAGTGTATTTGTGGCTAAAACATTCTCAGAGCAATAAGTTACTGATCTCTCCAATTGGAAAATGCATGGATGGTGAAGAATTGAAAACCACGCTTGTGGCGTTTATTTTAACTTTAATGCCTCAAATTGTTCTTGTTGGCTGGGAGTGGGAAAGGCTTTTGTTGTCGTTGTTGTAACTATTCTTGTTGCTGGCTAATGTGCAAATTTGAACTTCATTGTACATGCCTTGCAAATGTAGAAGGTTCCATCTGGTGTACTAGTTAAATCTTTTAATGAATGATATCATCGTTCAGGTATGGTACAATTTTTCTGGTCCTTGAGTTTTGGATCCTGAATTGGGAATGATTTAAATCTGAAGAAAGGATTTTATCAATATATGTAGATATTCTTGTCATGAATTGATCCCACAATGGCTAGTTACATGTTTTCAAATAAAAAATGTTTGTGTTCTGTTAAATATTTGTATGTTTAAATGCAGTTCCTAGGAACTTCAGATTGCTGGAGGAGCTTGAACGTGGTGAAAAAGGAATTGGAGATGGCACAGTTAGCTATGGAATGGATGATGGTGATGACATTTACATGCGCTCTTGGACTGGCACGATTATTGGCCCCCATAATGTAAATATTTCCCTGTTCACTCTGTAGATTTATCCTTATGGATGTGTGTCCAATCATAGTTATCAGTTGCATGTAAGAGGCTGCCCCCAAAAAGGTTAAATTGGAATTTTCTATTCCAAAGATAAGTAATTCGTACTAACACATATAAATGCTTAATAATAAAGATAAGTTACCCAAAATTGGAAATATAATTAATAAAAAAATTAAAAAATCTAAACAGTGAAGAGTTAAGTGGGCATTTTTTTTGTCCAAATTTAAGAATTGGTTGGATGCTTGTGAGCACTAACTTATAATGGGAAGTGTTATTGCTATTTTGAAGTTTATTTTGTGATAATAATAGGATTTTTTTTTTTTTTTTGGATTTCTTTAGTATGGAATATTCATGCCTTCCTATTTTCTGTTACTGTTGGCTTGACTTAGCATATTTACACGGTAAAGAAGTTTGTGCCTCTGCGGTATGAAAATTTGTTTATCCTTAAATTTTAAAGTTTGGGATAAGGTTATCTTTTAATAATGTACTTGCTTTCATTTTTTTTATAGTTAAAAAAGTCTGTTTGCAGATCCTATAATTGTGTTCTTTTCATTTATCTTTTCTCTGTCAGACTGTACATGAAGGAAGAATTTATCAACTGAAGCTGTTTTGTGATAAAGACTACCCAGAAAAGCCCCCTAGTGTTCGGTTTCATTCACGGATCAACATGACTTGTGTTAATCATGAAACTGGAGTGGTATCATTTATAATTTTCCACATGCTTTTGTTTTATAAATAGTTTTTGATAAGTGCATGCTAGGACATATAAACTGTGCTAATAACAGTGTTTTCCATTTTAATTTTACAATTGTGATGATTCGAGATGTCTGTTATTAGAGATCTAATCAAGTTTGATTTGGGTTTTTGGGAAGGGAATACTAGAATATATTTCTTTCTTACTTTACTTCGAAGCACGGGTTGAATCAGCTCCATCTTGTGACACTTCTCATGTTTATGATTATGAGAAAATTCAGTCCGTTTTATTGGCTTAATAACTAATTATCTGTGTGACAAGATTTATAGACTTGAATGAAACAGGTTGAACCAAAGAAATTTGGTCTTCTTGCAAATTGGCAAAGAGAGTACACCATGGAGGACATACTGACCCAGCTGAAGAAGGAAATGGCCGCTCCTCATAACCGGAAGCTTGTCCAACCTCCAGAAGGTACCTACTTTTAGCACCCAAGATGGTATAGATGTTGGATCGAATTGCATATTTGCTGTATGCAATATATAGTGTGTAATGCTTTGTGGATCCATCCTTCTGAATTCTAGAACATATAGGGGAATGCCCCGAAAAGCTTCATGTTTCTATCTCCATGGCTTCAGAGTTGTTTTGTTGTCTTTGTTAACTGTGTTAAAGGGACTGTTTGATTAAAATAGTGTGTGTCAAATATTTCGAAAACTCTTTTAAGTAGTACTTTCCCTTCTAATTACAAAGGTGCTTTCAATTTTAGTCTCGCTTCTTATTGCATTGCTTTCTTTCTGTCTTGTAAGTAAGCTGAAGCCAAATGGAAAATTGGTAATGGACATGTGAATGTGTGCTTTTGTCTATGGTTTGGTTCATGTTTAGTTCGCTCGTATCAGATTCACCTAGCCAAATATGATTCGTTCACTCTATAATATTTATAGTGAGTTCTCACTTCTCACCTTTCTGTCCATTTAATCCTTGTAAATATGAGTCCCCCTCGAGTCCTCCCTCCTTTTCGTGAGTTATATACAGAAGTCGTATTTTGTTTTTGTAAATAACAATTTAATCCCGATATAAAGCAAAATTAACTCAGTTTTTCATACTCATAATAGTCATTAATCATTGATTTATTGAAGTGTAGTTCCTTCGATTAATAGTTCGCAAGACTTATGAATTTGATGCTTTTAGTTAAGAAATAATATGTTTTATGATTTTCTGATAATTAGAACATATTGATAGTGTAAGTTTTACCGTGTTATTTAATTATAGATTGACATGTAATTAAATATGTTATTTTAATGTTTTTAAAATTATATTTTAGACTGATGCATGCTATTAAATGCAATGCATGCAATATTATGTGTTATTATTTTATGTTTCAAAATGAATATTTTAAATTTGACTTATTATTATTATTATTATTATTATTTTAAGGCTTAGATTTATAAAAATAAATAATTATAATGTTAAATTTGACTCTTGTATATCAATTTAAAGTTTATTTATTATTATTGTTATTAATTTATGATAATAAAAATGGACAATAAATATCTTTATCGTAGATGATTTAATTCTCAATAAAAAATAAAGCTCAAGTTATATATATATATATATATATATATATATATATATATATATATACACACACACACACGGGATTGCTAACATTCTCTCAGGAGTATATTAGCAAGAGCACATCAAAATTTTTGGATAAAAAATCTATCCATTTTTATGTTTTTTTAAATAAATTGTAAGGATGTTATTGTAATTAAGCATTAAATATTTAAAAAGAAATAAAAAAAATTGATTTCTCTCTGTTCTCACTTATTTTTCTCTCCTCTCCAGCTGTTTCTCTCTCCTCTTTAACTAACGTAACTTGTTAGTTACTGTTCTTATTCATTTTTCTACTGTAATGGGTGCTCACGCTCACTCTCTTTGCATTCGACTGTTCCCAAACTTGGCAAATTCTTAATTTGACAAGTCAACATGATCAAACTTGGTTCCTTTTGGCTACAAATAACAAAATTTATGCTTTGGGGAATCAGAGAAGAAAGAAGGCCTGGAGGATACATACGCCGTCGCCATTGTCGTCTGCAAGCTCCGCCACAACCGCTACAAGCTCTTGTCGGCTATGACCTCAAGCACGGCACGCAGCGTCGTCTTCTGTGCGAATTAATTGTGAGGAGAGAGAAGTTCTTTTAAGTTTTTATTTGTAATTACTATTACATATTTTTTATGAAATATATTTTAATATAACTATTGATTATTATTCGCCACATATTTATAAAATTCTTACTTTTAATTATTTTTTTCATGAAATATTTTCTCTAAATTATTCATTTTAAAAAATAAATAAATTTTAGTATTTTTTCATGAACTATTAAATTCAATTAGATCTTACAACTACTTGGAAAGTTAAAATATAGATAAACAGTTGTAGTAACTTCAAGTGTATTTTACTATATATAAATAGATAGATAAATAATGTAGATAGTTTTTATGCAAAATACACTAAAAATATGGGTGCTTAATCCGTCTTTGTTTTCACTCTTATGTTTTTTTCTTTGAAACCATGCTGCTGGAAAATTTGTCTTTAGTTGTGAAAGGCATTGACGCCAAAAATAGAAACCATGGTCCTGTTGCATGGTTCCATCATGAAGCGATTATTGTGGTCTTCCAATCTTGAATCAGAGTTCAATTTAACCCGTTCTGTCATTGCCTCATGCATTCATCTCGATGGACATCGAGTTTCCCTGCGTCATTGTTTCCTCTAACCTTGCTTTTCAACAACTAAAATACAACCATGCCAAACTTAAAGCTAATGTTGACCATCTGTAGCTGATCTAGGTTGGTTTCACGTCTTTTGATTGTTAGGACAACCTCCTAAATTGTGGAACCTCCAACTTCTTCATTTGGGATTTGAACATCTATGACTTTGACTTTGTACGTGACCCCCATTCACCAAATTACGTTGAGCTCCTCTGTTGTCAAGATTGATTTTGAGAAGAACTATAGGTTTGGAGTTCACATTGGGTATTTTGTTGAGCGTATGATATCTTAAGAGACTAGTGTGCAACAACACCGAGTGGATTACCTTTGCCTACAACTTTGGATGCATAGTGAAAGCACTCACTCCGAGGACATCAATGTAGCTGATCATCTTCACTTTTTCTTTTATATATCTTTTAATACTAAACTAAGCACTTATATTTTATTTTCTTTGAATAAATACTCACATTTAATATATATGAGTAAATTAGTTAAAAATACTTGCTTCTAAATAATGAGCTTGGTATAATATAGGATAAATAGATGAAAAATTAAATTTTATCATCGAATTTGTAAAAAGTACAACAAACTAGTCCTAATGTTAGTTTTCTCCGTTAACTCAAACAAATGTGTTTTCATGACACTTTGGATGATGATGTGACAATTGATAGTTGTCACATGTCATACAAGTGGTTGTTACTATCAAAAATTGAATTTTTAATTTGATTTTTAAATTTAACAATTTGTTATCAGTTTTGTTTGTGAACTTAACCTCTTAGTGACGTCTTGATCCCTAGATTTAACTATGTATTATCATTTTGATTTCTAAAATAATTTTTGAATTTTTAATGAAGTGTCACTACATATAAATTGTTAGCATGTGACAATAAATGACATTTGTTTATAGTGATAATAATTATTTATGATGATGAAAATTAAATGAAAAATTATTGTCGGCGACAAACAATATTATAAAGTATAGAAATCAGAAATATTATATTTTATATTTGAAATGACTATTACTTTATTTATTATACTTTATTAAGTCAAAATTTTAACTAATAATATTATAATAGTGACAAACAACAATATAATTAAATTGAAAATAAATAAACATAAAAATTAAATTAGTTTTTCATAATCAAATTAAAAAAAATGTGTATATGCAAATATATAGATAGCAACAAATAATTTACTTTTAAAAGTCAGAATATTTATTTAATTAAGGAGAAAATTAAAAAGCAAAAAGATACAAAATGAATCATTTTATTCGACCAATATTTAAGATGAAGTTAGATATTTTTGTTTCACCTTTTATTGTATTTTCTTTTATTTTCTATACTCCAACATGACTAATATAATGGATGAATTATATTATATGCTCAATTTTGAAGGTAGAATATTTTTAACTTATAATGGGTCATGTCCTCTAATACTTAATCGTTGAACAATGATGTGAAAACTACAAAAGGGTCAAGTTTTTTGTTTTTTTAAGAAAATGGTTCTAAGACATTTATTTTTCGTGTCCTTTTATATTCAATCGTTATAAAGAGTCAAGTTTTTTTAACTCTTTTTGTCATTAACATTATTTCACAAAATAGATTAATTAATTAATATAATATTCTAAACATATTAATAACATACAAGACAATAACTTAATTTGGATAAAATATCTGGTTTGGATCCTTATAGAATCTTGTTAGTAATGTCCTAGATTTAACATTTACTGTTATGATGTAATCACTCATAAATTAATTTCGTATTTGAATTGTCCTTCCTCCTTAGGAGGTTGACTCATAACTAAGAGGTGAACATGACCGATCCATGCACTATAAAGTGCTTGCGCCTTAGCAGTCTTAACACTTGAGGGACTGTGGAGCGTCCTACCTATTGGATCGAGTGACCTCAGAATAATTAAGAGGGGGGGGGGGGTTGAATTAATTATTCCTAAACCTTTACTAATTAAAAAATTACTCTTCTAAGGCTTTTACTAAATTGTTAAGAGAATGAGGAGTAGAAGAGAAACTTAACAGAAAGTAAAAGCGGAAATTAAAATGTACAGCGAAAAGTAAAAGAGTAGGGAAGAAGGAAACAAACACACTAGAGTTTTTATACTGGTTCGGCAACAACCCGTGCCTACATCCAGTCCTCAAGCGACTTGCGGTCCTTGAGATTTCTTTCAACCTTGTCAAAATCCTTTTACAAGCAAAGATCCACAAGGGATGTACCCTCCCTTGTTCTTTTTGAACCTAGTGGATGTACCCTCCACTAGAACTGATCCACAAGAGATGTACCCTCTATTGTTCTCAGTCAAACCCAAGTAGATGTACCCTCTACTTGTACCACAAAGGATGTACCCTCCAATGTGTTAAGACAAAGATCTCAGGCTGTTAAACCTTTGATACTTTGTGAATGGGGATACAAAAGAATTCTCAGGCGGTTAGTCCTTTGAATACTTTTGTATTAGGGAAAGGGAAGAATCAAAAGAATTCTCAGATTGTGTCGTTTTGAATTCTTTGACAAGGGAGAAGGGAGACACAAAAGAATTCAGGCGGTTAGTCCTTTGTTCTTTTGGAAAAGGGAGAAGAGAGACACAAAAAGAATTCAGGCGGTTAGTCCTTGGCGAATTCTTTTTAACAAAGGGAGAAGAGAATGAAAAGATGAATAACACAAGTTTTCAAGGTTTAGAAAACCAGAAAACTTCAAAAAGCTTTTGGTATAAAGAAGAAGAAGAAGTTCAAAGAGATTCAAGGCTTGTAAAGGATTGTATGAAATAAGTGTAAAAGTATTGAATGAATGAATGAATAAGTATATAACAAAGCCTTGCTTTTATAGACTCTTCATGTCTGGTCAAGAAGACCATTTAGAAGAGTTATAACTTTTAGAAAAATTTAAGACCAATTTGAAAAAGTCAAAAACCTTTTGAAAAGTTACATCTTTTGATTTATTCAAAAACAATCACTGGTAATCGATTACCAAATCAGTGTAATTGATTACACAAAGCTTTTATGTAAAAGGATGTGACTCTTCACATTTGAATTTGAATTTCAACGTTCAAAGGCACTGGTAATCGATTACCAAAACATTATAATCGATTACAACTTTTTGAAATTAATTGGAACATTGTAAATTCAATTTGAAAACTTTTTCAAAACAATTTTGCTACTGGTAATCGATTACAACAATTTGGTAACCGATTACCAGAGAGTAAAAACTCTTTGGTAAACATGTTTTGAGAAAAATCATGTGCTATTCAATTTTTGAGAAAAACTTTTCATACTTATCGCCTTTTCTTGATTCTTGAATCTTGAGTCTTGAATCTTGATCTTGATTCTTGAGATCTTGAACCTTGAATCTTGATTCTTGAGATCTTGAACCTTGAATCTTGATTCTTGACTCTAAACTTTCTTCTTGAGTCTTGAATTCTTCTTGATTTACTTGAGTTGTTCTTTGATTGATCTTTGATTCACTTGAGTTGTTCTTTGATTGATCTTTGGGCTTTTTGTCATCACCTTTGTCATCATCTTTTGTTATCATCATTGTTATCATCAAAATACCTTTGAATCACCATGAAGCTTTGCTTCTACACTACCCAGACCGACTCATGACATAGGGACGAACAAGATAAAGATACATGAAGCGACATGATCTTAAGGATGACCTAGCATATAGTAAGAGTCATCCACTGACAACAGTACACTCTGACACCTATACACCTTGACATGTCAAAGGCAAATGGTTGTACAATACATGCATGGTAGCGTGGTGACAAAGCAAGGAGGGACATTATCCTGACCCCTGAGATAAAATAACAATCTTGTCATCCATTAACAAATGTCCTTTGCCAATGAACAGTATCCACCCGATTGTCTTCCACCAATGAACAGTAACCACCTGGCACTCTAGGAAGAGGGGGGAGGGGAGGGGGACAAGACCACACTTGGCCATAAGAGAATGACCACTATAAATTGAGGAGAAGTTCCAACATTCTCCTCAAGGTTCACATTAGGGCACAAGCTTACTGGGAGGTTTCTCTCGAGACACCCAAACTCGAGGTCCCCTCTGTAGGTAGTGGCATTCTTTGGCGTGAACATTTGACACCCACCATGGGATCTCCGGTAATACTCTTCTTAGCGACCATTACTAACCAAGAGCCCTAAAACCAAGATGGCAATCTCTAGAAATGACACTAGAGGCAAGGGGAATGGAGTTGGAGAGATGGACAATCCTTTCCTACAATAAATCTTACGAGATATCACTCAGCTTGAGAAACCACGAATCCAAACAATGACATTTGGAGGCAAAGGAACGTCATGGAGCCGCCACGGAAGTAGTCAAGGACAAGAAGAAAGCCATCCAACAACAGATGGACGATCACCAACGCAAAAGGGAGGAACGTTAGTGGTTTTCCAATTTACCATTAAAGTCGATGTTAGCTTTCTAGGAGATCAACAAAGAAGGTCAGATCTCGCGGTCAACAAAGAACAAACACTGAAAGGAGGTCAATCTATTCGACATCAATATCTAAAACAATATCTTGATAGTTTCAGTAAGGAGATCATCCAAGAAACTAATCAACATGGAAGAGATATGAGCGAAGGAAAAAAACATGTTAAGGCCGAAGAAGAAGAAGTTGATCAGAGACATAAGGAACAAACAAATGTAAAACTAGATGATCACCATCACATGGTAGGGCGTTTGAGCTTTGAAGGACGACTCAAAGATATGGGTGAGAAAAACAAAAGACACTTCTAAACACCTACTCGTCCTCCGAGACCAAAATAACATTGTAGACCTTCTATCCAAACTACATTTCTACTATAAAATTTTCATTTTCATATTTAAAATGAGGATCGCTATGTTGTCCATCTCCTTTTACATTCTTCCCCTATTTTTGTTGTTCTTTATCTCGTCCATGTTGCCTGGGTAGCTTATTTCACTTAATTTTATTACTTGTACTTGTGTTACACTTGAGCAAGGGGAAAAAAGCACATCAAGGCCGTAGAAAGATGAAGCCAGTCAGAGATTGGTGGAATGGACAAACGTAAAACCAAATGATCAACATCACATGGCAGGACGTTTAAGCTTTGAGGGAAGACCTAGAGATATGGGCTGAGTGAAACAAAAGACACTTCAAAATCCCTAGATATCCTCTGAGATTAGAACAACAAAGCACACCTTCTATGCAAGCTACGCTTCTACTACTGTTAAACTTTTTTCATTTCATATTTAAAATGGAGCTAGTTATGTTGTCTTTTACATTTTTCCCTTATTTTTTGTTGTTATCTATCTCATCCATGCTGTCTAGATAATTTATTTAACTTCATCTTCTAATTCCACTTTTATGATTTCAACGAAAGCAGAATTCTACCAACACATGATTCACAAAGACCTATTTGGATGAGGATACAATTTGTCCTTCAATGAATAAATAATCCCATTGGAGGGAGTACGGTTTGTCCTTCAATGATCCACAAGGATGGAACACGATCAGATTGACACGGCCTCACATAATTCAGAAGGACGATACATCACTCAAAATCAAGAGGTAAGGCATCTATCTACATATAACAAAACCTATTTACGAGTTATATATCATTTATATTCAACAAGTCATCTGTGAATGAAAGGCCCCGCTATATATTTAATATGTCATCCATGAAAAGACGACTCAACGAAACAACTAGTTACATCATTTATCTTCAATATGCCATCCACAACAGGGTGACTCTTCCTAAGTTTTGTTCAAACGAGAGCAGACATAATAGTTGAAAATGTACTACGCAATGGTTCAGTCATCTTATAAAGATACTATGCAATGATTCAATAATCTTTTACGAACAACAAAGTCATCAATAGATATATCATTTTCCAGTAGGTTATTCACTAAAAGACGGGCCAACATTCGAAACAAGATAAATTATACACACAACTACATTATTGATCATCAAGTTATCTACGGAAGGATGAGTTATCATTTGAAACAAATTGTTGACCAACACAAAACCCACACATTGGGCACATTTATACAAATTGGCACGATATGACCGACATAAAGAAAAGTACACCTCACGAAAATATAAAAGATAGGGCAGGTTACCCCTTGTCACATACATGTATATTTAAAAAATGCATACATATTGAAGTCGGCCATTTCATGAAAAAAATGTACGAAGAAGAACGATTCTATCATCCTACGAAAACATATATTGGGAAGGCCAACATAGTGTTCAAAGGTGCAATTTATTCAATTTATCTTATGTACATCTACAATTCACTCGGTAATTTCTGCACACATATATTGAAGGATGACTTAATAGTGAAGCACATATTTTACGATTAAAAAAATATATACATATCCAAGCCAACCATTTCAAGAAAAAAAGACGTATCAATCATGTTATGAACAACATGCGCTTGGAAGGACAATGTAATTCTGCATCTATATTTCGGTCATTCATTTTTCACATACATACCTAGGAAGGATGGGTCAACAGGGAACAACTAGAGGGAAAATTACCCACATTGATGCAAATCACTTTCTTAAAAGAAAAGAGAGGATGGGAGCCAGTGTAGACAAAGAATCAATATTCAAAATCAAGAGTAAAACATAACTACATCAAGTCGACTCACATACAACAAAGGAAGGAAAAGTGAAACAAAAAATAAAGTGTTTGCGCCTTAGCCATCTTAGTACTTGAGGGACTGTGGACCGTCCCCCCTCCTTGAGAGGTCGGCTCATAACTAAGGGGTGGACATGACGAATCCATGTATTACTAAAGTACTTGTGCCTTAGCAAGTTAGCACTTGAGGGACTATGCACCTTCCTCCCTCCTTGGGAGGCCGACTCATAACTAAGGGGTAGACATGACATATCCCCTCACTATTAAATAGATATAATCTTTTATAATAGATATTCTCTTCTAAAAATATTTTATATTACTATTAATTAATAATTCATTTTTAATTAATTTCTATCAATAATTTCTACTTCTATTATTATATATTCTTTTTTTTTCTATGTATCTATATAATTGAATTGAAATTATCATTCTATCAAATATTTTTATTTACTTTATTTTTTTAGAAAAAAGAAATTTCTAATTATTAATAAATTATATCTATATAGATATACATATAGATATTCTATATCTTTTATATTAATTAATATTTGACCCGTCCTTATAATATGTTATAGTTTTTTTTTTTAGGAACTTATCCGTTCCTTTTTGAATGTGCCCGACAATCCGAAAGAATTCTAGGGGAGGGCTCCTTTCGTTTTTGATCTATAATAAATTGAGCTTTAAGAAATGAGAGAATAAGAATACCCACGAGAAACACTAATCCAATCCATAATGATGTACCAGAAAATACAACATTTTTGTTATTCGACCAACCTTCAGGAAAGTGTTTATGCCTCAACAGTCTTAGCGCTTTAGGGACTATGGACCGTCCTCCCTCCTTGGGAGGCTGACTCATAAATAAGGGGTCGACATGACAAATCCATGCACTCTTAAGTGCTTATGCCTTAGTAGTCTTAGCACTTGAGGGACTATGGATTGTCCCCCCTGGGGAGGACGATTCATGATGAAGGGACATACATGATAAAGATACACAAAGCGACATGACCCTAAGGACAACTTAGCATATATTAAGAGTTATCCACCGATAACTAAACACTCTGACACTTGTACACCCTCACATGTTAGAGGCAAAATAGCTCTATAGTAAAAGAGTGGTAGCATGGAAACAAAGCAAGGATGAGACAATATCCTGACACTTGAGACGAAAGGATGATCTTGCTGTCCACAAACGAATGTCCTCCACCAACGAACAATATCCACCTGGTTGTCCTTCACCAATGATTAGTAGCCACCTGATACTGAGGGAGGGGGGGGGTACCACACTCAGCCATCAGAGAATGATCACTAGAAATAGAGGAGAGGTTCCAGCATTCTCCTCAAGGTTCACATTAGGGCACATGCTTACTAAGAGGCTTCTCTCAAGACATCCAGACTCGAGGTCTCCTTTGTAGGCGATGGTGTTCTCTGGCATGAACAATATTTATAGTATAATTTAAGTGAAAGAATTGCAGAAAGAATAAAAGTGAGAGAATATAGTAATGTTTATGCTAACAATTTCATGAAACAAGATACTTAATTGAAAATTTAAAAGTGCTTTTAGGGACAAAGATGGTAGTACATGTTAAGTTTAGGGACCAAAAAGTCAAGTGGTTAAATTCAGGGACTAAAATGATAGCAATTTGCTAGGTTCAAAGATCAAATATAGAAAGTCAAATTTTTGACACGTGACAACTGTCAACTGTCACGACATCACCAGAAGTGCCATGTAGGCACAACCGTTAACGAAGAAAACTAATGATAGGACTAATTTGTCGTACTTTTTCAATTACAATGACAAAATTTTAATTTTTACCATTTAAGTTAACAGATAAAACTAATGGTAGGACTATGAGCTCTGATAACATTGATATGATTTTTTGTAAGCTCTGACACCATTGCTGGAGTGTTTTTTTTTTATTTGTGTTGTAGTGTGTGAGGAGTAGGGGTGAAAATAAGTCAAGTCATGGTTTACATAAATACACGTGACCTGTTATAAAAGAATTAAGGTCCGACCTTTCCTATTATCCTATTTAAAGACCCACACACTTAATTTCTCTCTCTATGAGATGCTTTATCTCTATGAGAGTTTTTTTAGGGTTTTTTGGTGAGTGCAACCTTTAGTTTTTCTGGTGAGTTTTCCAGTGAGCTTTTGATACTTTTCTTTTAGAGAGTTTTTCTTCCTTAACCTTTTCCTTGGTTATTTTCCCTCTGAAACCCCTGGAACAACTCAATATTGGTGGCTTGAATATTGAAGATGAAGACCAAATGGAATTCTACCTTTCAAAACCTGAAGGAAATGAAGTTGACCTCTTCCTCTGCCTTGTTGGTCGATTTCTGACAAACATAAACATCCATGTTCCCGTCATGAAACAAAGAATGGCTGATCTTTGGAGACCTATTGGAGGAATCACCATTGATGAACCCATCCCAACTCTTTTCCTTTTCCACTTTTATCATATAGTGGATATGCAAAGAGTTTTGAATGGAGACCCTTGGAACTTTGAAAAGCACATGCTAATTTTGGGAGCTATCAAGAATGGAAAAAACCCAAACTTGGTCCTTCTTCACATGGTGAATTTCTGGGTTCAAATCCATAAAATCCCAGTGGGCTTCAAATCTCAAGTTGTTGGAGAGAACCATGAAATTTTTATTAGAAGTTTTTTGGAATATGATGAAAAATATAATTCAAATTTTCTAAGTCTTTTCATAAGTATCCTAGTTCTGGTTGATGTTCGTAAACCCTTAAAAAATTGAAGAAAATTAAGCCGTTTGGTAGTGAAGCTACCAAGGTTCAATTCAAAGATGAACGTCTTGGACCTTTTTTCTATTTGTGTGGTCTCATGGGCCATGTAGATGAGTTATGTGGAAAACTTCTTACTTTGGAGAATGACGATAGGGTGAGGAGCTGGCGCCCAAAACAAAGGGCAAAGACGAGAAAGTCAACAACATCAGTTGCTAAAAAAGATTGGAAGCAACCTGGTGGGCCAAGTGACACTAATGCCAACATTAATTGCACAAATTCATGTGATGCAATTATTGCCAATCAAAACCAAGACAACCATTCCCTCTTTATGGTTGTTTTTTTTTTTTTTAAAAAAAAAGTCAGCAACTTCCCACTACCATCAATATCAATAACCATGCCTAATCAATGACAGTTACAGGCAACAGTCAAGAGTCAGTGATTATGGATGATTGCAACAATCATGATTTAATGATAATGAACATGAAAAGGAGAATGTCCACCATGGAGGTAGCTAACATGATTGACATCAACCAACCTCAAACCCTACCCGTTCATACATTAACCACCTCCAAAATCCTTCAACCCACCAACCTAAACCTTTCAAACCCCTTCCCAAACATGAACCCTTAGCCAAACATAAACCCAATCCTATCAAATGTTCTCCCAAACAATAACAAAAATACTTTTTTATTGGTGGGCCCTGGCAATCAAGCCCACCAGGGCCAATGTATCTTTTGAGTTGGAACTATTGAGATTTGGGCAACCCAAATGTAGTTTTGTCCCTTTGTGACCTAGTCCAAGCATACCATGTTGACATTTTCTTCCTTTGTGAATCCTTATTTCAGTCTAATTGTATTGAAGAAACACATTCCCTTCTTGGTTTTTATTCCTATTTCACAATTAATTCCTCAAAGATTGGGGGGGCTTAGATTTGTTTTGGAAAAAGCCTTTTGACTGCCAATTAATTTATTAGTTTTTCAAACAATTTTATTAACGTGCAAGTCATCCGTCCTAACCATCCTTCCTAGAGATTAATTGATTTTTATAGCTATCTTGAAAGAGAAAAACAAAGAGATTTCTAGGATCTCTTACGTTCCTTATTTAAGATTCTTCCATACCATGGTGTATCTTTGGTGATTTTAATGACCTTCTATCCGCAGATGAAAAGATTGGCCTCCTTGATCATCCAAATTGGCTTCTACAAGGTTTTCATGATGCTCTTCTTGACTGTAACCTCCATGATCTCCCAATGGAGGATTACCAATATACTTGGGCCAGACGTTGTGAAAATTTTTATGTTATTGAAGAAAAACTTGATAAAGGTCTTGCAATGATGGAATGGATTGATTTGTTCCCAAAATATACTCTCCTTAGTGGATTGGCTTCCAAATTAGATCATTCACCAATCATTATTCATCTGGATGAATGTAGAACATGAAAGTTCAAGAGGGAATTTAGATTTGAAAACTTATGGCTTTGTGAACCTGACCTGCCAAATGTGGTCGAGCTGGCTTGGAACAATTCTTCATCTCATGACTTCATCAGAAACTAGAAGCTTGTTCCAAGGATATGAATTTATGGAGTACACAAATTCATTGCAAATTTTGTGATCAGATTGAGACTTGTGGGCATGATTTGGAGACTATTAGGCAATCTAATAATGATGATATGGGCGTGGTTTATTCATAGATGAACAACATGCTTTCTAATCTTATTGCACAAGAGGAATCTTACTGGTAGCAACGATCAAAAGTTTTTTTTTTTGCTCAAAGGGGGTGATTTGAACTCTAAATTCTTCTATTTGTCTACTACTTCAAGGAAAAAATCCAACTTTATTGCTTTGATGCCCAAAGATGATGGATATAGAGTTCATGTTCATAGTGCTTGTGTCTTATTGCAACCTCTTATTTTAATGACCTTTTTTTCTTATAAGAATAATTGTAATGAAATTTTGCCAATTATCAATAACATCTCCACTTGTGTTTTCTCTTATGATAATGCCTCCATTCTTACTCCTTTCACTATTGAGGAATTTAAAAATGTTCTTTTTCAGATGAATGCAGATAAATTGCCTAGACCTGATGGCTAATCTTTTAAAAATGTTATTTCAAATAACGTTTCAAAAAATACTAGAAACTACTAAAAAAAAGTTATTTATCAAACAAGCATTTCAGGTAATAAAAAAAAGTCAAAAGCTAGTTGAAATGACTTGTATAGAATAACCTTTTTGACAATGGAAAAAGATTTTAGAAAACTCCATACACTATTGAATTATTTGAATACATAAAGGCTTAAAAATGTTTTGTTGGCTTTTTTTATTTTAGTCCTTTAATTTTTTTTGTTTTTATTTTAATCTTTTAAAGATTTGTTTAGTTAGTTCGTATTTTCAAGTAGCAACGTTAAATGATGACATAGGAACAACGTTGACAGATCATTGAATTGTTGCCACATCATTAAGGAGTCTAACAGAAGAGTCACATGCAATTTTTTTTATTTTATTTATATAAATTGTGTTCTTAAATCCTCATTGTTCAAAATAGTTGATGATATTAAAGTAGTTATTGATGAGGAATATAAATATACAATTTATAAAAAAAAATTACATGTGACTATTATACCAGACTTTTTAATGACAAGACATGTCAATGGATTATGAATATCATTATTATGTGATTAGTTAACATTTTTATGTGAAAAATTAGCTTTGTTACTTGATAGAAAGATTAAAATCATAAACTTTAAATCTTTAAAGGACTAAAAAACTAAAATGCACTAAAATAACTTGTATAGAGACCAAAAACTTATTTAAGTTATAAATAAACTTATTAAACTCATTAATCTAATCACACCATGAAAATTAATGGTATATCAAATAATACATTAATTTAAATTTATTGTTAAGACAAATTTTATATTATCATTTTATTATTAAATTATTCAATATCAGATTGTCATATAATTATTTATTGTTATAGTCAAATGCATTTAATAACAATTTTCAAATTAAAAGAGAGCTGTTATTGAAGTTAAAAAAAGAGCTGTTATTCGATTTTGAAAAATAATATTTGAACAAGAAAATATTACTACATATATCCTCTTTCACTATTAATTTTCGAGTCAAGTAAGTAATCGTACTCATGATTTAAATTAAAAATCATTGATTAAGTTAAAATAATATGTTCCTTACATGTTCGGTGATTTTGGAGTATATATATTAAAAAAAAGAGAAAGATAAAAAATAATTACTCCACATTCAATTTTATTAAAAAAAATCATATTCGCATTCAATGTTTTAATGTTTGAATAATAATATTATTAAAGTTTACAAGAATTTATTAGCTTTAATATGGTGTCATAACTACACCACATTTAATTTTTTTTTCATATTGTCGTTTCTTATTACATTTGGCGCCCAAAGTATAGAACCAATTACTACTAGTATTGATGATAATAAATATAAATAAAAATAAGTATAATAAATTGGCCTGAGTTACATTTATTTCTTAGGCCTGAAAAACTTTAATACAAAGATATATTGAGTTGACCCACCCCAGCAAGTAGTCCGAAACGTATACTCAACTTGCCCCACTTTCATCTTTAAAATCCTCCCCACACAGTCCATTTTCTGACCAGCCATTAATTCCTCATCTATGGACTTAAGTGGCATATCTAAACCTCCAAAATTCATTTGAATCCTTCTTTTTTCTAATTAAAAATGAAGTTTTTTAATCTCTTGAAAAGCAGACATGTCAGATCCTGCTCCTCTCCTTCATCATGGGCCTGGCCATCCTGCCACCAACCCAAAACCCTCTCTTTCAGAGTCACCGCCACCAATACCAACAATAACAAAAACAACGATGATGATGACAACAACATGAGAGACATTAACTTAGCGTTAGTGTCACAAACTCCAGAATCGTTCTTCACCGAGTCACCAGACTCGGCGAGCTTCTCGACAACCTCGGAGTTGTCCCGTGGCGTGGACCCCATCGAGACGGTGATTCGCGGCCTGCGTTCGGATCGACTCTTCTTCGATCGGGACGATGCAAGCTTCATGTTAGAGGGCAAACCGACGACGACCAGCCACCTGGAGCCGTTCAAAAACAGCGTCGTTTTGACGATGGACTCGGAGGACCCTCACGTGGATTTCCGCAAGTCCATGGAGGAGATGGTGGAGACTCTCGGCGTCGAAGACTGGGAGAGTCTCGAGGACCTTCTGTGCTGGTACCTGCAGGCCAACGCCAAGAGCAACCATGAGTACATCATTGGCGCTTTCGTCGATTTGTTGTTCTATCTCGCTGTTCCAAATTCACCTTGCTCACAAGACTTTGAACATTCTCATTCTCGTCCTTCTTCTCCTTTATCGTTTTATAGTTCTTCTTCTTCTTCTTCTCCCTCATCTTCATGCAGCACTCGCTGTAATATAAAAGGTGAAGTGGAAGAGGAAGAGGAGGAGGTTGGTGCTTGTAGTTCTTCTTTTTCTTTAGCGCAGGGTAAGGAGGAGATTACACCTGAAGATGAAGTTGCTTCATCTTCTAACAACTGATTTTAATGGTAGTGGACTGAATTGTATGTAAACAATTGGCACAGGAAAAGAGTATAATTAGTGACATCAAAATTTTAATTTTTGTTGCAATAGTGTGTGACTTCCATGGTTTTCGCCTTGTTCCTCTCCCTCACACAATCTGTGTGCCGTTGAGGCCACACATGTGGGGGAATAGCAAGTGTGTGATACTCATAGGCCTGCTTAATTTTTGTTTATTTGAAATTACAGTCAGACATTAAATGTCAACCTTTTTTTTAATGAAGATTAATTTAAACATTTATTCAGAGTATCCCTACACATATAACCTAGTTGAAGTTTTCAATTTTACATGAAAAAACTAACAGAATTTGATTACATGCTATGCAAAGATATATTAGTTGGGAGCATAATAATTCTAAATCATGTAATAGTTTTTCTTTTTTGAGAGACTAATCTCTTCTACTAGCATAATGTTTATACTTTCATTTTATGCGTTATGTTTATTTTGTTTTCACTAATTCTCATACAAATTTTAAAAGATTAAAATAAGAATAACTGTTTTGTAATTATTTATAAAAACTGGAAGGAAAAACTAAACTTGTTTAAAATTATCGGCGCTTAGATTGTCAATTTATATTTCCTGATCAGCAGATTAGGACATGGGAGTGGAAATTCCTATTTTTGTCTTAATTATATTGTGCTCTCCAAGATGGTAAACTCATTAATTAATTAATTATTGATTATCAAATCCATATCCATAGATTATACGAGTATGTATATGCGGCTATATGCCTAAGTGATAGTTAAATCATCTGTTGCTTTCGCTACGATAGACAGTTTAACTCTCTTTCTCAATCTGAACGTTAGTTTTGATCAGGAAACATTACGGAGTTTATAGAAATTGCTAATAAATGTACCACGTACGATTTATAGTAGAGAAGAACTCGTTAGGTAGTGCTTTTGCTTCAACGGCATCCTGTCATTTATGACATAGAGAGTTCCATGTGAGTAACTTGTGATGAGCTTTCTTTTGCAAATGATTATTAGTTTGAGTAAAAAGTAAAAAGAAAAGGTGAAGTTAAGTGGACCAAAGCTGACGAAAAGAAACGCAATTCTTGTGAAATATTGAGCTTCATGTGACCTTGATGTGGTTTTGTACAGACAAAAATATGTGTTGAGTTTGTGTGGTTAGTGACTTTTTGTTTGGGTTGTCTCTAACTCAGTAAAAATAAAATAAAAAATAAATGATAAATGATCATTTTGATTTTAAATGTATAAATCACAATTTAATTCTTATGAAAAATTCTTATTTAATATTTTAATGTATAAAAAAATATGACAATTACCTTATATCATATATAATCAATTTGGTTTGTGAATATAACAATTTAATGTCAAATTGATATATAAACATACAACATAAACATAATAATAAAATGGTCCTATAAAACTTTAAAACATCACGCATTTCACAAGTCCAAAAATTAAATCAGAAATTTTTATCTTTCAAACACTAGATTATTAATCATTTACACATTTATAGACCAAAATCATCATTTTGAAGTATAAATCCAAAGCAACACATACCATATATACACGGGTACGTAGTTCATCCATCATTTTTAGGTTATCCACCATTGGATATGGTACAGCTGGGTCCATCAAAAGTAGCGTGGTGAGGAGATCAAAACCGTTGGTTTTGAATTGGGCAGTCATTATCAAATGATGGGTACAAATCCAGCGCAGAATTTTGGCCTGGTCCTTGCTGAACTCTGTACACCTGCAAGAAGCAGCATTATCATGGTCTTGAGCCAGGCAAAAGAAACCGAGCGTATGAAATTATTAATACGTACGTACATATGCATATCTATATATCATATTCTTGTGTTGAAAAACATTGTCTTCATATGGCAATCACGTATGTCAAACTTGGAATATAAAGGTTACAAGAATCTAATATTTACCTGCCTGCAAAATCCAGCAAGAGTACAAAAAACTGCTCTTCAGCTTTGTAAATGCCAAAAAGATTGCTCAGATGGAAATTGGAGCGACATGTTTGAAATTTTCATGTTCTTATTACGATTTTTTTTAAGAAAAAAATAATGGTTTTTGTTTTTATTTCTGGTGGGATTTGGTGTGACAATTATCTCTGTATACCACCTAATAGCACAAAGGACATTATATCTTTGTCACTCACTTTCAAGTTTCAAGCATACTAGGGTTGTTAGAAAAAACAAGAGTAAGCAAACTGCAGAAAGGTGAAGAGAATAGTCACCACCGAGAATCCATTCAATGTATGGTCCCTAAAAAATTGATAGTAACAATGAAATGTTCTTTTCCACAAATCCCAATTCCTAAGGTATGTTTAAATTTGATTATTTTAAAGGAATGAATTATTTTTCAAACAATGTTTCAATAAAAATAAATATAAGGTTAAATTAAAGTTTTTATCCTTCAATTTTTTTTTTGATTCAGCTTGTTTTTTAGTTTTTCTTGTTTAATTAGGTTTCCTATATTATTTTTTTATTTAATTAGGTTTTGTAATTTTTAAAGTAGTTTCAATTAGGTTTTTCTGACAATTTTGACAAATGACATTATGTGTATAATGTATGTGACCTATTGAGGTGTCCTTTCCCTTTCTTTGACATGTAGACATAGACTTAACGTTGTTACTTGTTAGTCAAAATTCACATTAACAACCTAATTGAATCTATTTTAGAAATTAATTAAAGGATCTAATTGAAGTAAAAAAATTAGAGGACTAAATTGAATAAAAAATAAAGAACAAAAATGTTAATTTAATCTAAATATGATAATTTTAAATGCAAAATTTACAATTTTAAACACGTGTATTTTTTCCATCCACCCTCGAAATGAAATAAAGAAAAAAAAAACAGTACAGAGCATTACTAGAATTCAAAGAAAGAAAAAAAATGTTATTTGAATAACAAATTGTAGAACAAAGAGAGAAAGGGAAAAGTGAGAGAGAATTAATGATATGAAAGACAGAAATAAAAACAAAGAAATAGTGTTATATAAATTGTTACATGAATTATTATATAAATAACACATTTCCTTCCGAAATATTGCTTCAAGTCCCCCACCCCCATGAAGTGAAATCCTAATTTTCCACCCTAGCTAATTGTCTTTTTTCTGAAATCAATAATTGTTTTTTTTTTGTATTAATCATCGACCTATGTTCTAAAGGTATATACATAAACAAATTTATAGTTATGTGAAGTTGATTTAGAGTTAGGCATAATAATAATAATGATGATAGTTAGCTTGCCGTGACCTATTTAAAAGATTCCTTCCGCTGTCTGTATTCAGCGAAATATCACTTCAATTTTCATATGCGTGTCTGTTGATTTGGGCATGCTAATTTTTGTAAGCACATCCACTTGAATTTCCAAGCGTCAAAGATTAAAAAATGAAAATAAGGTGGCGATTTTTTTAGATATATACCTCAACCACATATGCTAGCTATAAACAAATCATGATATGTTTGTGATTCGGAGCTGACCTCTAAACTCTTGGGTGGGTTTGGTTTGTGTTGCGACCAATAATAAATTTAGACACAATTTGGATTCGAATTAGATTTCATCAATTTCTGATAGTAGTAATAAATATAAGTGAGTTAATTTAATTTGTCGACATAATATATAAAATTTAATTTTATCAATAATTAAATTAAAAGTTAAAAATTATAAAATTAAATTAAAAGTATATTTTATAATATATATTTCAAACTAAATAATATCAATATAAATATCATTTCCATTTATATAAATTATTACCTATTAAATAAAAAAATAATATATATTAGATTTTAAGAAAATATAAAACATGATTATATTAGTATAGCCCTAAAGTATAACAAGGATTATATACACAGGATAAAAACTTTTACATAATCATCCAGTTATAATTTATCATGATAAATTTGTTAATTTTTAAAATAATTATTTTAAAATAATTTAAATAATGATGTATGATTAGATATAATATCAATATATATAGGTATTAAACTCATATTAATTTGAACCGAAAATAAATTAATTAATACTTGACGATCAGTTATATGAGACAAAGAAAACTAAAACCTTTAACTCAAAACGAGGAGTAGTGGGACCTTAAGAAAAACGTCAAATAAATTTGGCTTGAGTGTAACCGTAGCTTGCTTATGCTACCCTCCACAACTCATGTCCCATATTCCCCCTTATGGAATGGCTAATGTTATAAATTGACGAAGTTTGAAAGAACATTGTTCAGGTTTCTTAGATTTAAATATGATTGTCATCTAATAGTGAAGCTTCTAAACCATAACAATACCTTTTTTAAGGTCACTTTCACGTACGGATAGTCCACTACTACAATAAAAGCTTACTACATCGGTTATTTGTAGCGTACAACATAGGTTGTCGACTATCGTCGAACCAGGCATCGTAGAAAGTGTGGATGTCTATGATGACGGTTATATTGAACCATCGTAGAATGTATAACATTCTAAGACGGGTTCCTACCCAGGACCGTCTTAGAATATACCACATTCTAAGACGGTCTTAAGGACAATCGTCTTAGAATGAGATACATTCTAAGACGGTCTTAGAGACAACCGTCTTAGAATGTATTATTTTTTTAAAATTAATTTCATTTTTTGTAGTCATCTCCATGCCAGCTACATTACAATGATTGACACCAATTCACTGTTACTTAAGTGCCATGTAATAATTGATAAAAATGTGTGACCATTCAACTAATTAATGTGTATGAAAACTCTTTTTGTCTCTAACTATATTATAACAATCATTCATTTAGACCATTCTAATGTGTAACAAAAGAAATACT
Organism: Glycine max; assembly: GCF_000004515.6. Taxonomy (NCBI): domain Eukaryota; kingdom Viridiplantae; phylum Streptophyta; class Magnoliopsida; order Fabales; family Fabaceae; genus Glycine; species Glycine max. The sequence continues at coordinate 40,116,514 of NC_016089.4, read as the reverse complement.
AAAAGAAATATATCCTTGCATACTTAAAGATGACTAGAAGATATGAAGAAAGAAAGAACCTTGACATCTTCTCCACCAATATTCTGATGAAAAAAACTCTTGACAAAATTCTGATCATAGACCAATACCAAAGAATTAAAAAAAAAATCATATTAGTCTTCTAATATAGGACATATAACTCAAGCAAATTTTATACAAATTTATGTTAAATTATAGAGAAAATAATTTATAAAATTTATAATTTCTGCTACAATAAAAATTTAACTTATCTATCAGTAACTACCCATGGGTGGCATACTAAAAAGGTGGCATTGGAGGCATCCCCAATCCACCCATTGGTGGTGCAGGCAAAGCCAGAGGCAACAATTGAGCATATATATTCTGCAATAGGAAAACATTATATTCAATCAGTATTTAGTATTACAAAGTTCCATCAGTTAAAGAGTGTTTAATAAGGAGATAGAAGTTATTCACTGAGTTATTAGAGCAGGTAACATAACCCCAAAGTCCAGCTAACCCTGATCTGTTTTTAGCATCTAATTCTAACCCCAAAGAACAATCTAAATAGAACAATGTCCATCAACTCAAGAATGAAATATAACTGAGTAGAATTTTTAAAAAGAAAAAACTTACAGGATGTTGAGGATCTGCAAGCATAGGACCTCTAACTGAGTAGAATTCACTCATGTTAGTAAATTTTCTGAGAGTCAATAACTGACTTTTGGTTATTACAAAACAACAACAACATTTAATTATAAAAATTAAATTAAAATTAATAGTTCAAATTGCATATTGAATTACGAATCTCACATGATTTTTTTTAAAAAAACCTCTGAATATGGACTAAAATGAATATTTTTTGAAACTCAAACTAAAAAAATAAATTTAAATTCAAGGAACCAAACATAAAAGTGACCATATTTAAGAGGCAAAAAAAATAATTAAAAAGAAAAAGAAAATTGAAAACCAACTTAATTCTGTAATTACTAATGTCAAAGGGGATTAGCATCCCTTGATGTGTGTTCCACACCCAAGTATTATTAGGCACTTGAATGCAGCAAGGTTATCCATAGGACCTTATACAACAGAATGACAAGATGTCTAGAAAAACCATATTATTTTCTTTTATTTTTTGCATAGGAAGTGTATGCAAGCACCTGTAAATCTTTTGACTTTCTAACACAGTAACACCAAAACCAAATAAACTCTTCCAAATTCTACATAACACAAGCAGGCAAAATCATGAAAATTGCAATTTTACAAAATCTGACTCAAGTCCAACCTCAAAAAAAGTGTAACATTTATTATACCACATAACATGATATCCAAGGCTCTTATGCTACAATGCTTGTTAGAGTTGGGAACGGACTAGGTCTAACTAAAACTCAAAAGCTAGATCACAAGCTGGATTCCTTAGATCATCAATTACTTTGGCTATTTACCTAGCCGGTGAAGAATCATAACAGATTTTTAGCAGTTACTAGATTAAACAAAATTTCAAGATAGCCTAACATGGCAAGCGGAGCAGGTTGAACATATTTTTCAATGGACAAAACTGAGATCAAGTTCCTTATCCTTTGCATCAAGTTCTCTTATCAAATAATGGCATGTGATTGTTCTTTCTAATATTAAATAACCTGCATTGAAGTCCGTGTTATAGATTTTTAAAGGAACATTCAAGTGTCATTATTTGATTGGAGAACATGATGGCAAGGATATAAAGAACTTGATCTATGTTTGGGCCTTTTCAATATCATCTACATGGTGTTTCCCTGTTTTGCATGAATGGATATTGTAACTGTTGATAATGTACAATCATTGCTTTAAAGAACCCAATAGCTCTAACCTTTAAAGACTCAATTTCTGCCAGTGCAAGCCCCTTTTGGTAAAGTGCTCTAACCTTTAAAGACTCAATTTCTGCCAGTACAATCATTGCTTTAAAGAACACTATCATGTCATCATTTTCAGACAAACTACTACACAACCATCTTCTGTAATAATAAACATTCAAGTACCAAAATCTCAGTTAATCATGCAAGGTTGGAAAATCATATGCCATGTCAAATTGTCAATGGCAGAGATAACTAAAAGTAAAGGGAACATGGATAAGCACCTCCACTTCCTCATCTTCATGGATAAGCACAGACAACTCCTTCCATTCCAAGCACTCTTCATCACTTTCTTGTTTTAGACCCCAAGCACTTTTATTTTTGCATCTCGTACCTGATGGACAAGTCAAGGCCAACAAAGTACTATTAGAACAGAAGATAGCTGAAATCTTCAATATATACTTTGTGACAAATCAGAACTGTAAGAGAATGTTTTCGGGATTTGGAGATATGGAAAAAGAAAAACAAGTATAACCCTCTCCAAGGTCACTAGATATTCTTACAATAAAAACATAAGTGTACAGATCTTCTGCTCAATAAAGCTAAAGCCAAACTTTATCTATCACTCTTCAATCAAATTATTAATAAATTGTTTTTGATAAAATAAATTTTGTTAGAGATAAATGAAGGAAAATACTGGACATAAGGTGTCTTACAAAGCATTTAAGAAAAACGCACACACACTAGAACAAGAAGAGAACTTGGATTTGTCCTTCTTGCATTCAAGATAATAATGGAAGATTCTACAAAAATGAGTTTTCAATAATAGAATCGTTAAATCCAAAATATTCAAGAATTAGAGTTCCATAAGGACTTAAAATTGCAAGTCTTACAAATTATAAGGCTATACAATATTTCAACTAAAAGAATAACCCATTTAAAAATATTTAAAATAATTATAAAATTGAACTAGATAACAAGATACATGCTTAAGCTCCCTTTTTTATATATATAAAACATGCTTAAGCAAAAATAAATTCAAAAAAGCACACATATTAAGACAGGTCAAAAGCAAAACTCTAAGTGGAAATTTATGATAGGATAAAAAACAAGGAAGCTATTCTTCTGAATGTAACTTGCATACCTTTTCTTCTATGCATTCAGAAACTGTCTTCTTGGAAGATGAGGAAGATTTCTCTCTCTTGTCCTTGTCAACCTTTCAAAAAAAAGTAATAGGACAATATGATTATACATTAATTTATATCATATACTTTTCAGCAGTTGATACATCAGCACAGCTTGATGCTTGTTCAAATGAGGCACATGTTGTGTAAAATCATAGAGAACCGAGAAAGACATTAAGGCTGGTAACAACATAAGGTAGAGAATAACCTTATTTTGGGGAATGATGCAAGAAACCCGATACCACACAAGATGCTTTTCTGGATATTTACGATCCATTTGACCAGCTAATAATAGTTTCCCATATGATATTGATCCCACCAATACAGATCCTTGTAGAGAGATCTGTTGAAATAGTACTACAAATGTTATTACATTTTCAAAATAGTCCAATGGAAATACCCAAAAGGTCAACGGAAAGGAGAATAATATATTTTAGGAAGTTTGTCTTTTGTTGGAGGACCAAGATAAAATCCTTCTTTGATACTATCAGTGAGCAAACATCAATACCATAACACAAATTGACATTTAAACCTTAAGGAGCTAGGTAGGGACTATAAACCAGTTACATACCCTAGAACTAACGTTGAGGACTTAAAGGAATCATTTCCCATCAGTGGACCATCTGGTTGAGAGAAAAAGGATAACCAAATGATCTCCTAGAAATAAAGGCAATCCCTTCCGTACCGACCGATTTTGCTAACTCCTCAATCGCTCGAACCACGGGTGACAGTGACACTCCCTCCGTGGACGCTGCCACGTGCTCGAACGCGAATGCGAGGAGCACGTCGCCGGTGAGGACCGCCACGTCGTGCTTGGTCGGCTTTTCGGGGCGAAGGTCATCATTTTCCATACATGGCAGGTTGTCGTGGATGAGCGACATGGTGTGGATCATCTCGACGGTGCAGGCGGCGGGGATGGCGGTGGCCTCTGTGCCACCGACGAGCTCGCATGTGGTGATGCAGAGCATGGGGCAGACCCTCTTGCCGCCGGCAAGGAGGGAGTAGCGCATGGCTTCGTGGATCTTGTGTGGGTCCCTCAACGCAATGGCAGTGTCCAAGGCTTGGTTTACTGTGTGGGCCTTGGCAATCATGTAGCCCTTGAAATTGAAGTTGAGCACCGTGTCTTGGAGTTGAATTTCCTTGGTTGTGACTATGTGTTCCTTAGTGGGCACAACAGAGACGAGGATTGGGGCTGGATTGGATGCGGACCACTCATATATAGGGCTTTTAAATTCAATTGAGATAACAACAGTTTTTTAATAAAACCCGTTGTAATTTTTATGACCAACACACATTCTAAGGCAGTTTTCAATAACCGTCTTAGAATGTGTGTTTTTCAGTAAGATAATTACAAAAATGTCACCGGTTCATTTTCTAAGGCAGTTCCAAAAGAACTGTCATAGAATGGATGTCGTAAAAACACACATTTCTAGTATTGATCATGTATATATCATCCGGATTGTGATTATAGTATCATCCAGAAAGGTTAGATAGTAAAAAATTTATAACGGAAATTTATGCTACATGTAAGTGGTATGTGATCTACCCTCATGTGATGGACTTATTAGTTATTATATATACATACATACATACATACATACATACATACATATATATATATATATATATATATATATATATATATATATATATTAAATCCAAAGCCAAGTCCAACTATATATATCATATGGTAATGAATGATAAGCTTTAATGAGACATGCGAGAAAGGAGAGAATAGCACAAATAAAAATGTTAAAATGAATATATGATTATACAAAAAGGAAAAATAATAATTATAAAAAAAATTGGAATATTACCAATTGAGGAAACGATGATAAAAAAATCGATCAAGATAATTTGATCATGTATGAAGAAGGCAACTAAAGGCATCAATCAAAATAGTAGAAATAGTCCAAAGAGATCTTATGGTAAATAATATTCTTAACTTTTTTTGTTTTTAACCTTGTCAAATGACATCATGTAATCTATATAGTCAATCTTACCTATTAGGATAAGATTTTTCTATTATTGTTATTGGTTTCAAATTTTCAAATATATACATGTATGAGAATTGAGAATCATAGACAAAATACCTAACAAAAAATATGTTTATAATAATCTTTCTCAAGTTAGGAAGTAAATAGTCCTAAGGGCATCTACAATGAGTGATTGTTTAAATGGATTACTTATCTTAAATTTTTGAATCCTACAACACCACGTATATTTAAGAACTTTACACTAAATTTTATTCCAATTCTAAAGTTGTTAGAATAAGTACTTAATTTGAGTCACATTAAATTTTGGATTGAAAAAAGTTTTTGTTTTTTTGGTAATAATCAATTAAGCAATGTTTTCTTATATAAGCAATTCACTTAAGTAATGCACTCTCAAGTCATCAGTTCTAATGAAAAAAAATGCTTTAGTGTAAGTGGATCAATTAGTTTGTGAGGCTACAATAATTAACTTGATGAACCTAGGTTGAACATGTTCTATGACAAACATGGCAGTCAATAGCTATATGTTTGGACCTCTCATTACAAGTGAGATGTGAGGTTAACTATATTTTTATTTAGGTTAAAATATATTTTTCGTCCTCATAAACATAGAAATGTTTGAAATTCATTCCTCCAAAATTTTTAATATGTTTTTTATCTTCATAAAATTAAAATGTATCATTTTTTGGTCCAAACATAGGTTCTAGTAAATCTAAACCTATAATGATCACTTTTTTACATCGGTTATACATATAACTGATGTAAAATATGATGCTTTTTACATCAATTATGCATATAACCGATGTAAAAAAAGTCATGCATGCAGGTTCAAATGTTCAAACCTTGCTCCAAACCAAAAAGCAACACATTTCAATTTTGTGAGGAGGAAAAACGTACTGAAAATTTTACAGGGACAAATTCTGAACATTTACATATTTTTTAGGACGAAAAACATATTTTAACATTTATTTACTATCACAAAAACACCATGACACTTAGCATAGGGACCTCAGTTGTTCTTAGCAGTTGCTTGAGACATAAAAGCTTTGAGGTCAATGTGGCTAAGGCACTATATTCTAGCTCAACAAAAAGCCTAGCAACCATGAGTTGCTTTTTTTATTTCCATGTAACCAAGGTTGTGCCAATGAAAACATAAAAACTAGTGGTAGGCATACGAGTTATAGAAGAACTACCTAAATCTACATCAACATAGGCTAAGACTCATAGATTTGGTTTGGCAAGGAAGAAAATGCCTTCTCATGGGTTCCATATTAAGTATCTAAGTAAATGATGAATTGCTTGGAAGTGTGGGCTCCTAGGCTTGCTCATAAATTAACTTGGATAGTATATAATGTAGGTTGTATACTTGTAAGGTACATAAATCTTGGATGATATATAGAAGCATCAACTAGAGGATTGCTACTTACATCATTCATAGGAGAGGTTGAATCCATTAGTATAGGGAAAAGGTTGGGAAGAGTGAATTCCATGTTTGCTAGTAGTTGTAACACATGTTTTCTTTGACATGGGTGAATGCCTTGCTTTGATTCAACTATCTTATGAATATCCCAAGAAATACTTGAGATCACCTTTAACCTTTAGCTTGATATGGGACTCCAACATCTTTGAAGTTGAATCCAATAGTTTAGAATTGGGGCTTGCAACTATACTCTCTTTGACATAAACAAATAGCACCACAAGAGTTGTGACATGTCCATTTAGTGATCCAAAATGTTTTTGTTAAACACTATTTGAACCCAAGTCTAACAATGGTGTTAGAGATCTTATAATACCACTGGTGTAAGGCCTGCCTTAAGTCGTATATAAACTTATTAAGTATGAACACAAATTGTTCTCCCTTGATTAGATAACTTAATAGCAATTCCATGTACACTTTCTCATTCAAATCTACATTGAGGAAGGCGTTATTGATGTCTAGTTGGAGTAAGTATCATTGTTGTTGGACTACAATGGATACTAGCACTCTTACTGTGGTAAATTTGGCTAAAAGTGAGAATGTGTTGATGAAATATATTGTTGTTAGGGTTGCTTATAAATCCATGTGGCTTTTCATGGAGGGTATGTTTTTGCTAGATTTTATGGGATAAACAGGGTTAGTGTTTTGTGGTTCAGGCCTTTGATTTATAGTGATTTTTACATTAGGTATCGGTTTAGGAATGACAAATTGACTTTGTGTATTGGGGAATAATTGATTGGAATGGTTCCTAAAGGTGAAAGTATCCTCATGGAATATAGCAGCTTTGGAGATGTGAAACTTTTGTGTGTGCGGATTATAAAGTTTATATTCTTTTATAACTTGTGGGGTATCATCATTGCTTAACTATCTAAATGTTGGAAGATGAGGAACAAAGAAACAAGTTCTGTCGGAGAAATAGGCATGCATGGAGTGGAACTTCTCTCTAAATACCATGTTGAACCTCGGAGTATATTGGATTTGAGAGATCTAATTTCATTTATAGAAAAGGATAATTACAATTGAACTTCAGTTACCAAAGACTGAAAATGAATTGAACCAATTCAAACATAGTTTAAGACTCGACTTAATAATTAACTTGTTGAGCTTGGTTTATGAACCAAATTAGTTAAATTTTAGTTCAAAGTTGAGCTTGTTAGATAAATGAGTTAAACTTGTGTTACAAATATATAAATTTGATTGATTCATGAACCAAATTGATATATAAATTTATTTATTCATATCTAGATCTATCTATCTATCAATCTATATATATATATATATATATATATATTAAATATTTTATATTATTGAATACCTATAATTATTTTTCTAGTTAATTTAATATTTTTTGTATGAAATGAATAAATATATCATGTACAATAATTATACATTTAACATATACATATAGTAATATATTTTATATTATTAAATTGATATAGTTAATTTTTTAATTAATTTCATATTGATTTTATTTCTGCACAAAATAAATAAATAAAACATGTAAAAATAATTATGATTTAAATTGAGTCGGGCCGTTCATGAATTTAAATCAAGTCGAGTTCTAAAGATTCATATTAAACTCAAGTCGAACTCTGAACTAAATCATTTCTAATCGAGTTGAGTCGAGATGAATCGATTCTGATTCAACTTGACTCATTTCCAACCCTATATACATGCATGAAAACCAAAACTAACTAACTCCTCAATAGTAAAATTGGCTAATAAAAATCATGTTGTCTAATACAATTTTTAGTTCCCCTTATAGCATGTGAATATTGAATGTGAACACCTCCCAATAGAAATTCAAGCATTTAGTTTGTCATGTTATAAGGGTGGGCACACGTCTCGATAAACCAAATGACCTAATCAAGTCAAATTAAACTAAAAAGGAAAATTCACTTTGGCTTGCACTGTTAGTTTGGTTCTATTTTTTAAATTACAAACCTAATGATATTGAACCCGTGGAACCAAATTCGATCCAAACCAACCTGAACCCATATCATTTTTATTTTTCTATATTGTATGGTTCAATGATTTTTATTTTGTTTAATTCTATAATTCTTACTTTGAGGCTATTCATCTACTTTCTTTTATTTTATTGCAATTTTCTATTTTTTCTCCTATTCTTCCCCTATTTTTTCATGTTTGTTTTTATTTTATTTTATTATAGACTCAATAAACCTAGTTGGTTCGGTTAATGTTGTAAAATAAATTGAAAAAACTAAATTAATAAAAAATGATTCATATTGATTGGATTAGATCTAAATATTCCATAAATTAAATCCAACTCAACCCGTAACTACCCGGTATTATGTTATTCTCCTTTGTTTTTATTTATAAGATTTAATTAGCTAATTCATTGTATATGATTAAGAAAAACAATTAATTTAATTGATAACAATAAATTTATCTTAAATTGATATTGTTTTCCAAAACTATTTGTGTCACTAACACTCTTCTTTCTCTTCTAATTATTTTCTAATACAAGGATATTTTATTCTAAAAACAAGAATCATTATGGATTAGGTCTTATAAAGAAGAACAAACACCATTTTAAGTCTTATAATTAGGAAGAGAGCAAGCAAGGCCGCCGTAGGCCCTATTTGGAGTTGGGGTCGAAGAGGGCCCATATGCATGGTTAAAAGGGGCAAAAAATTATTTTAAAAAACATTATATAATTGTATAATAATTTTTTATATTATTTTTATAACTAGATTGAAATTATTGTTTTATTTCATATATCTTTTTGTTCAAATTAAAATGTGACATGTGATTAAAAGGTATTAGTATCTTGTTGGTTGTTAGTTTTCTTCTTCTTTTGCATGTGTTATTTTCATAAATTCATATTGAATAATTTTTAGCTTATAGTGACATATCAACATTTAAAAGAGTTATGATAATAAACTTAAAATTTTTATTTTTTAAAACAAAGTAAAAAGTACAAACAAAAGCTAAAATTATGAAGGAAATAAAACTAATTGTTAGTAAATTAATAAAGAAAAAAATATAAGAAAGATTTAATATAAAATAATATTTTATCAATAATAAACGATAGCAATTGACCTAGAGCATTTTATTTTAGAGAGAAAATATAAAATTAATATTTTAAAAATATATAAGTAAATTAAAATAATAAAAAAAATGTGCCATATTCATTCCAAGTATGCCCAAATACGATTAAAAAAATATAAATCTACCTTTTTCTTAACCCAACCTTTCCCACCTTCTTTGAGAAAGGGGGCTCTCCAGAGTCAAATGATAAATGATAACGCAAGAGCAAATTTAATAAAAAAAATATGATATAACTTTTTTATATTTATTAAAAATGTTATTAGTTAATGTCACAAAACCTATTATTTTAAATGAAACTACATATATCTATTATATAATTGTTATATTTTTAAATACTTAAGTGTAAAAGGACCCTATTTTAATATATGGTTCTGGGCCCATAAAATCTCAGAATCAATCCTGAGAATAAGATGCTAGTCTCTTTTATTGAAATAGCTTCCCTTTCCATTTTTTATGGATATACTAACCTTTCTTAGTAATCATATTTCATTTGAAATAAGTTAAACAATGGTTGTTTTACTTCCTCATACAAATTAGAAATAGTTCAAATTACTTGAATCATTCCTTTTTATCTATCTTTTACAATTCTTATGTAAAAATGAAGAAATATAATAAAATTTCTTGATCTTAATAATATAATTGATGTCTCCTATTTTATATTTTTTAATTTCTACTTAATAATAAATGCATGTTAAATTAATTAATGATCTTTTTCTAATATAAATTAAGGAAGTTTTGGTGCATTTTTTCCCGTAAAAATGAGAGTACTTTAGACAATTTTTTATATTTATTTAATAAATAATATTAATTAAATGAACATTTAATAGATAGGGGGTTTTAAATACACATTTAATATTAGGTATTTAAGGAAAAATAATGGATTTTAATGGTGTTATTCATGAGTATTTGAATATATTTTTTTAGTGAATGGGCATTTGAATTTTTTTTACTCTAAACATGTTTTTTTATCTATTTAATAAATCTTATTATTTAGTTGAACTTTTAATTGAGACTGAATTTTAAATGCACATATAATATTAGTGTTTTAGGAAATATTATGGATTATAATGGTATTATTAATGAGCATTTGATTTTTTTTTTGTAAATGAGCATTTGATTTTTTATTTATTTATTAAATAAATCATATTATTTAGTGGAACTTTTAATTGAGAGTAAATTTTAAAAGCCCATTTAATATTAGTATTTAATGAAAGATAATGGATTTTAATTGTATTATTAATGATTGTTTGAATTTATACATTCATTAATTGATTATTATTATTATTATTATTATTTATTATTATTATTATTATTATTATTATTATTATTATTATTATTATTAAATGACTTTTAATAACACATTCAATATTAATCTTTATTGAAAGATAATTGATTTTAATGGTGTTATTAATGATTATTTGAAAAAAAATTGGTGAATGAGTATTTAATTTTATTACTCTAGACATTTTTATTTATTTATTTAATAAATCATATTATCTTGGAAACTTTTAATTGAGTGAGTTTTATACACACATTTAATATTAGTATTTAATGAAGGATAAGGGATTTTGGTGGCATTATTAATGAGTATTTGAATTTAGGTATTAATTAATTAATTAATTATTATAAAATGAGTTTTAAATTCACGGTATATCGTATTATTGAGTTTTAATTAATGAGTATTAGTATTTAAGGAAAGATAATGAATTTTAATGGTATTATTAACGTGTATTTGAATTATTTTTTTGTGAATGATTATTTATTTATCTATTTTTGCTCTTTAAATTTTTATTTACTTAATAAATCATATTATTGAGTAGTAATTTTAATTAAGAGTGAGTTTTAAATGCACATTTAATATTAATATTTAAGGAAAAATAGTTTATTTGATAAATCATACTACTTGGTTCTTATACATAAGCAACAAATTGACTTTTTCTTTGATCCTATTATAAGAAACAATGACGAGTTTTCAAACTTATTAAGATTTCTTTTATACCCTTAATGCATTGTTAACTCTATTTACTAGACATTCACTTATTGGACGATGAGTATTAACAGTAAATCAAATCATCACTTACAACATTTAAATTTAAGAGCGCTATTGGAATAAAATTTAAATTATGATAGTATTAAATGTGACCATCACCTTCCTTGATCTTGATGATTTGTCTTATATTTCTTGTATATAGGACTGAAGCTAGTATTATTTATGAACCTTTTAATTGAGAGTGAATTTTAAATGTACATTTAATATTTGTATTTAAGGATAGATAATGGATTTTAATGGTTTTATTAATGAGTATACAAATTTATGCATTCACTAATAATTATTATTATTATTATTATTATTATTATTATTATGGTTATTGTGGTTGTTGTCGTCTTCCTCATCATCTTGGGTTCAACAACAATTTTGCTTAAATTATATGGGTGTCATTAGCCTAACTAAATTCTGCATACAAAAAACTAAACATAAGTTCTTTCGTTACATAGATCGTTCTCCTACCTATGAATGTAATATGACTAAATCATTATATCAATCCGATGAGTTCATTAATTTATTACTATGCATTAATTATTATCTTCAGAGTTTTTAATTTTAAAAATAAAATATCATATTTTAAAATAATAATAAATTATACTACATTTATCCGTTAATACATTTTTTGCACACTTTTTCCTGCAAAAAAAAATAGGGTACTCTAGACATTTAATTTATTTATTTAATAAATCATAATAATCAATGTAACTTTTAATTGAGAGTGATTTTTTAATGTACATTTAATATAAGTATTTAAGAAAGATAATGAATTTTAATGAGTATTTGAATTTTTTTTGAATGAGTATTTGATTTTTTTACACTTTTTTTATTTATTTAATAAATCATATTATTTAGTGAAAATTTTAATTGAGGGTGAGTTTTAAATGCAAATTTAATATTAGTATTTAAGAAAAGACAATGAATTTTAATGGTGTTATTAATGAGTATCTGAATTTATGCATTTATTAATTGATTATTACACGTTAATTTAATATATTTATAAATTTTAAGTTTAAAAATAAGTATGTTTTATTTAAAATAAAATTAAAATACCTAAAGGTATTAATTCATAAGCATTGCTTAAACCATCATTTGTAATTACCTATAGTGTATAAGTTTTCTAGTTTAAAAAAATATTGTTGTTTTTGTTTCATTATAATTGTCGTTAGATAATTCTACATAAAAGAAAAATTAATAAATGGATGAAAAAGGATAATAAGTTTACAAAATTAACCTTATGATCATTATTTTTTTAAAATTTTTGTATCTCATATCATTAATATTATAAATGATATATATGGGGAAAAAGTTATTAATGATATATTCAAAAACTAAAATGACAGTTCTTTTAGAATATATCTTTTTTCTTACATGACCACTACTAAAAACAATGTATTCCACGATGCGCATTTAAAGTTGGTTGTCACAAAATCGTCTTTGTTTGGGGCGGTGCCATTTTTGTAAATACTGACAACATTTTAAAGACGATTTTCACAAAACCGTCTTTGAATAGTATAAAACAAACACGGTTTTTGCAAAATTGCCTTTGTTTTACACTATTTAAAGACGATTTCATGAAAAACCGTCTTTGAACTTGGGCAATTTTAAATTTGAACATGTGCGACTCTTCCTCTTCTCGCTTCACTCGCTCTCCTCTTTCCAATGCCCTCTCTCTTCTTCCCAGTGCCTTCTCTCCTCTTCCCTAGGCTCTCGAGAAGACGCATCTAGTAAAATGAGGATGGAGGAGCTGCGAACAGAGCTCCTCAACCGTGGACTGTCCACCACCAGAACCAAACCCTTTTCATTTTCTTATTAACCAACCAAACAACCACACCATAGCCCACACCGTAACTCCATGTTACCATCCTTACCCTATCATTTACCTACTCAGAAGCGCTTTCTGCCACTTCTCCTTTTTCTGTCTCTCTATTCCGCTTTCCCCTTTCGCTTGTAGTGTGGCCCCACGACACCATCATCACGCACCCTTCCTTCCTTCAACCTTTATCCTCGGTATTGCAATAAATCACAAAAATGGATGCTTAAAAAAAGTCAAAGCTTGAACCTTTATGTTGCTTTAGCTCTCAATACTTCTCTGAAGCTTGCATTCCCATTGCTCTTTGTGCCAATTGCCGAGTTGTCCCTGCCAGCAACGTCGGAACTGAAACCCAAGCTTGGTGTCAGATCCGGGTCGGGTCGAAAACCAGGAATAAGGAGAGTGGGTTTGAAAGCTGAAATTGATACTTCACCACCTTTAGGGTCTGTCAAGGAAGCGGTGAGCAAGAGAGGCCTTCATCAAGTGGGAATGTGGATGCATGAATGCAGTTGTTGGGCATCCTTTGCTTCATTTGATTGTTTAGGGTTTCTTCATATTTCCTTCATTTTCTAAAATTTTTGTTAATTAATTTTTAATTCATATTAGTGATGAGTTCCTTTTTGAAAAATCTAGTGATTAAGCCATATATAATACATCTAATGATTATTTTGCAGTTACAACTTACAACCTTTTCAGCTAGTTTATTAGTTTAGAGCAAACTTCAGATTTGGAAATTTATTTTTTGAAGGTTAAACAATGGTTGGGATCTCCCTACTAATTTATGTCCCTGTTGTGCTAACTTTATTTCTCAAGCTTCTTCTTCAACGTCCCTTCCTATTTGTTATTAGATTTAGAATAAAATGCAACATATAAATGGTTAGGGCCTAGCTCTCCAGTATTAGATTCAGAGCAGTTGCATAGTTGGAGAGACTACTATAAGTAGAGATGCATCCCACTAGACTCGCTTGTTGCTTTGCTTCTTCAATGGGTATTGATGTGATCCTTATTAGGAGTGGATCACTTGGTATAGGTAACGAAATTTGGATAACGCCACTTCCAGAGATGGAAGATAAGTCAGGATAGATGCCACAAGGGTTCAGCCTCGATAAGTCCGAGATTGGTTCAACAAGGAACCCAGAGAGAAGCTCTCACAAAATACACACGTATTTTCTTAAAATTGCCAAAAGTCCTTTTTCTTGAAAATGAGTTCAATACATATAGTGTAGTTGAGGTGCAAATGAAAAGGAACCAATTTTATTTAATTAAAATTACAAAAAAATAGAAAAATATTTGACATGGGCCTTCAAATTAGTTCGGGCCTTCAACAACAACCAGGATGATTCTTGGTAGTGCCTCTGGGCCTTCATCCTTCTCCACTTGGGCCTTGTCAAGTATGGTTGATACCATTTGTTGGAGAGTATCCTCTGACTGTTTGGTCCTACTCCTAGTCATAGTTCCCTATATTTGGGCAGCTTTGGGATTCTCATCATTCCCTCCTTCTTGGAAAGCATTTGCCCTCAAATCTTCAGAATCACCACTTGCAACAAATGGAGTCAAGTCAGCAACATTAAAAGAGGAACTTACTCTATACTCACCTGGAATATTTATCTTGTAAGCATTGTCACTAATCCTCTCTAGTACTTGGAAAGGTTTGTCTTCTCTAGGTTGAAGTTTGGACTTCCTTTGTTCAGGAAACCTTTCCTTCCTCATGTGTATCCAAACCCAATCACCTAGTTCAAGTACCACTTTCTTCCTATTCTTGTTGGCTTGCTTGGCATAACTTTCATTCTTCTTTGCAATTTGAGCCTTCACTTGCTCATGCAATCTTTTCACATATTCAACTTTAGCCCGTACATCCTTATACTTAAAATCAGAAATGTTAGGCAATGGTAACAAATCAAGAGGAGTCAAGGGATTAAAACTATACACTATTTCAAATGGAGAGTGTTGTGTAGTTCTATGTACAACCCTATTGTATGCGAACTCAACACGAGGCAAACATTCTTCCCAACTCTTTATATTCTTTTTAATCATAGCTCTAAGAAGAGAAGATAAAGTTCTATTTACTACCTCAGTTTGGCCATCGGTTTGAGGATGACATGTGGTGGAAAAGAGAAGCTTTATTCCAACCTTACCCCATAATGTTCTCCAAAAGTGACTGAGGAACTTGGTGTCTTGGTTCAAAATGATGCTTCTTGGTAGTCCGTGGAGATGCACCACTTCCTTGAAAAATAATTCAGCAACATGGCACACATCATCATTTTTGTTACATGGTATGAAATGTGCCAGTTTTTAGAACCTGTCAACCACAACAAAAATAGAGTCCTTTCCATTCCTCGTCCATGGAAAACCTAAAACAAAATCCATAGATAAATCAGTCCAAGGATATTTAGGAATAGGCAAAGGAGAATAAAGACCATGAGGCATGATTCTAGACTTTGGCTACTTACAAACAATGCATTGTTCACAAAACTTATGCACATCATGTTTCATATGTGGCCAATAGAAATGCTCATGTAACATGTCAAAAGTCTTTTGAATCCCAAAATGCCCCATTAATCCCCCCTCGTGGGCTTCTTTCACAAGCAATGTTCTTATGGATCCTTTAGGCACACATAATATTTTTTCTTTGAAAATATAGTCATTATGTTGAAAGAAATCATTTTGAGCAGTATGTACACATGCAGAATATTTAGAAACAAAATCTGGATCATGTTCTTACAATTCTTTAATGTGCTCAAACTCAATGAATTTAGTTTCAAGAATAGAGAATAAAGCATACCTTCTTGAAAGTGCATCAACAACTACATTGGACTTACCTTTCTTGTGCTTGATCACATATTGGAATTGTTCAAGAAACTCCACCCACCTGGCGTGTCTCTTGCTTAGTTTTTTTTGCCCCTTGAGATGCTTCAAGGATTCATGATCACTATGTATGACAAGTTGTTTGGGTAGAAGGTAATGCTGCCAAGTTTGTAATGACCTTACCAACGCATACAACTCCTCGTCATATGTGGAATAATTAAGGACAATCCCATTCAGTTTTTTACTAAAATAGGCAATGGGATGTCCTTGCATTAAAACAACCCATATCCCAACCCCACATGCATCACACTTAATTTCAAAGGATTTGCCAAAATTAGGTAATGCAATAATTGGTGCATGCATTAATTTTTCTTTGAGTGCAGCGAATGCATGTTCTTGTCCCCCCCCCCCCCCATTTAAATCCTATATTTTTCTTGGAAATCTCAGTAAGAGGTGTTGCCATAGTACTAAAATCCCTAACAAATCTTTTGTAGAAACTTGTCAAACCATGAAAGTTACTAACCTCACATACAGTTTTGGGTTGGCCATTCTTGAATGACTTTCACCTTTTCTTGATCAACCTGTACTCCCTATGAGCTAACAACAAAACCAAGGAAAACTACATGGTCCAAACAGAACACACATTTATCCATGTTAGCATACAAGCTCTCATGCCTAAGGGCCTCTAAAACTCTCCTCAAATGAACAAGATGTTCATCATGGAATTTGCTGTAAATCAAGATATCATCAAATAAACCACAATAAATTTTCCTAGAAATTCCCTTAACACATGGTTCATTAATCTCATGAAAGAGCTAGGAGCATTGGTCAACCCAAAGGGCATAACCAGCCATTCATACCACCCATATTTAGTTTTGAAAGTTGTTTTCCATTCATCCCCCTCTCTAATCCTAATTTGACGATACCCACTTTTCAAATCAACTTTAGAGAAAACACAAGCTTCATGCAATTCATCCAACATATCGTCTAGCCTAGGAATGGGATGTCTATACTTTATCGTGATGTTGTTGATGGCTCAGCAGTTTGTGCACATCCTCCAAGTTCCATCTTTCTTTGGCACTAGAATAACTAGAACAACACACGGACTCAAGCTTTCTTGCACCCACCCTTTTTGCATAAGGTCTTGCACTTGCTTATGAATCTCCTCAATCTCTTGTGGATTGCTCCTATAAGCTGGCCTGTTAGGTAATGACACTCTTGGAAGGAGGTCAATTTGATGTTCTATGCCTCTTGAAGGTGGCAGTCCATGAGGAATCTCTTTGGGAAAGACATCTTTAAATTCCTGCAATAGAAGCTCAACACTAGGAGAAACATAAATAGTTAACTTATTAGAATTATCAGCAGAAATTTTATTGTCTTTGCAGTACAACAGATAGAGTAGCTCACGAGCAAGTAGTACTTTCCTCACTTCACTCGCCTTTGCTAAACAATTAAATGATGAACTACTTTCCTCACTTCACGAGCAAGTAGCAAACTCGCCTTGTTAAAAAAATGTTAGTTTTATTTCAAGAGCTTTTCTAGGTTAGTTTGCCTTGCCTTGTATTTTCAAAGAGAAGACAAGCTTAAAAAAAGTAATGGTAAACGCTACCTAAATCATTGTGTATGAATATGGTTATATTCAAATGACAATCAGTTTGTACATCTCCTTTAGGGTCATTTGCATACAACAGAAATGATTCTCATTTAAACACTATTCTTATTATTTTTAACACTTTTTCTACAGAATTTGTATGAATTTCATGGTGATTCTTGATATAGTGCAGAAATATGACAAAGAAGGACAAAATGTCATTTTGAGGTCTCAAAATGAAAAGTTTAAGCCTGTAACTGATATTTACAAGGAATGGACACTTTGGGTACAAATTCTTTCGTTTCACGAACATGATATGCTCTCATACATTAAAATCCAGTTTTACTGAGAACTGAAACCATGGGATTTCTCGAGCTTTTGACTTTACTCCTCATTCTTTGCCATAATTCACCATCTTCATCACCACTTGTCTTTCTTTTATAATAGTCAACATAATTTTAATTTAGGTTTACTCAAGGGAAGATTGGTTAAGTATCCTGGCCATTTTAATTGTCAAGATCATTTTAATTTAGGTTTAGTCATTCTTTGCCATAATTCACCATCTTCATCACCACTTGTCTTTCTTTTATAATTGTGAAGATCATTTTAATTTAGGTTTACTCAAGGGAGGATTGGTGAAGTATCCTGACCTTAGTTTTTATTTGCAAATTTGCAATTTCATGTTGACTTTTATGTAAATATGGAACTATCCTTTCAATTCTATTACTAATTACAGAGTAGGCAAACGGTACCTAGGCAGATGGAATTATTAGGCTTATTAGGGATATCATCCTTGACATTTACTGTCATCCATGTTATTTGGTATGTGAATTAAGACTCTTGTACACATTAACACCAATAGATGTGATTGGGGGTTCGTTACTCCCAGGTTTGTCTGGCCACAATATCTCAGAACCTGCTACAGTGGGTTGTGCTAAGGTTCCTATATGGTGTAGTAGATGGACATGTCCACCTAAAGTTGGTATATGAAAAAGGAGTTTGTAAGTCTAATTACAAACCTACATTTAACAAACAAAATTTCAAACAAAAACTCCAATACAAATCGATATTTAAACTAAAACTTCAGATGTATTGTAAGCTAAAAATTGCAAGTGGAATCATTTACGTACCTCTATGTTGGACCTCCTAATAAGTTGTTGCACAAGTACTTGCTCCTGAAACATAATACAGTGAGGGGATAAGCTTAATGACAACATATCCATATATTAGCTAGTGTTGAACTGAAGTGGTTCAATTTAATAATTGATATAGATGAAAGAAAAATAACATAATGAACCTATTTACAATCTAATTATCAATCACAGATAGCAGCAACTAGAAGCAACTCTGAAAATGCTATAGTGGAATAGTAGGAAGCAGGATGACTGCTATTGTAAATGCTATAATACAAATTGAACAATTTATATTTCATATATAAGTACTTGATAACAGAAACAAAAAAAATTTAAGGTTAGGTTGCATCAAAGCTGAAGTGCTTAATTACCGACTCTATGCCTAGGACAAACTGAATGTAAACTGTTGAGTCACTCCAGCAGACAGCATACAAAGGCAACCATAGTTGCTCTTTCGCACAAAGATTTGACCGCAAGCATGTCATTGCACACATATGAATTTTGAACTTAAAAAGGAAAAGACCTTTATTTTGCCCTTTGATTACGAGGAGTGATTAATGAGACTCAAACGCAATATAGTAAAACTGTACAAGGCTTTGGGAGGACACAACTAGCCACAACAATAATTCATTTAAAATTTTGCCTATTGACACTCATTCTCTGCCTCTATCTACTATCAAAATTGAAATGGAAGATGTAACTGAATCTAATAATATTTGTGTTCATCAGTAGCAACATAATATTACCCTGAATATGACATCATGGGATGAAATGATATAGAAGGGTTTGGAAAACTTTGGGTGGACAGGGTTGCTGCAATGCATCCTTGTGTCAGTGGCAATGTACTTCGATTCACAGCAAATATTCATTAAAAAAATTATATTTCATATATGAATACTTCAAAACAAAAACAAAAAAATTTAAGAAATTCATCATAAACAACTTAACACACACAATCAACATCAATGTAGGAGCAATAACAACAACGACTGATGTCAACACTATTTCAACAGTTAAAATGGGTTTACAACCCTATATCATGGTAGGGAGTAGGGCCGATATAAGAAGCAATGTACCTTCTATTATGCCTGTTATTTGAATGAAACAACATCCCAATGTCGTCCGACTCTGCTATTCCACTATAGTGCTACACAGAAAAAAAAATTACATGCATCAACCTCAGCTCATATATGCTATTTTTCAATGCAATACAGGAACTGCAACATGCATTCACAAACCCAAGTTGGTCGTGTCTCTCTTTGACTAATGCAACATTATGTTTATTCAAGTAAAATGACATCCACACTTTACTTACCTCACCAACAACAACCTAGGCCGGAGTTACGCACGACCCATGAACTGTTCAAGCCCACGACAGAGGCCACCAAGGCACGACGGCGAACAATAGGTAACACAAACACAAAAAGAAGAAGGGGATGAAGGGGGTTACGCGCGCGACTAGGGATGAAGGCCAACCAAGAAAGCTAGGTAATGGCGGCACGACTTTTTTCGAGGATGAAAAACAATTTCAAATATTGTTACAACGACGGTGTTATATTAAAAAGCTTCTTTGTATTGAATGCATGCATTCAAATACGACGACATTTTTTATGGCAACGTTGTCATTTAAGGACGCGTGTCAAATACCACTATGCTTTTTGACAAAAACGACGTGGTTCGTTTCGTGGTATTTACAAAAATGCCACTGGGTATATTCTACAACGGTCCCTATACCACTGACGTCGCCTTGTAGTCGTAGAATCTTCATTTTCTAGTAATGATTTCTTAATTATTATG
This sequence comes from Glycine max, assembly GCF_000004515.6. Taxonomy (NCBI): domain Eukaryota; kingdom Viridiplantae; phylum Streptophyta; class Magnoliopsida; order Fabales; family Fabaceae; genus Glycine; species Glycine max. The sequence continues at coordinate 40,095,775 of NC_016089.4, read as the reverse complement.
CCAATAAAATTCCTTACTTTATTATTATGCCAATGTAAAAAATAAAATAATCATTGACTATATAAATAAAGCCTTGATTAGTAAAAAAAATAATCATTGACTATATAAATAAAGCCTTGATTAGTAAAAAAAATAATCATTGACCATTATGGCAATAAAAAAATAAAATAATTTCTAATTTTTTTAAAAAGACATTCTAAGGCGGTTCTTTGACAAATCGTTTTAGATTCTAATACGATTTTTGAAAAAACGATCTTAGAATCCTCAATTTTTTATATTTTTTTTAAAAAGGAAGACAATCTAAGACAGTTTTTTGAAAAACCGTCTTAGAATGTTTGAATTCTAAGATAGTTTTTGAAAAAAATGTCTTAGAATCCTCAATTTTTTATTTTTTTTAAAATAAACATATTCTAAGACGGTTATTTGAAAACCGTCTTAGATTGTAGACATTCTAAGACGATTATTTTTTTTAAATCGTCTTAGAATTGTAACTTTTCTAAAACGATTTTTTGAGAATCATCGTCGTAGATGCCAACATTCTACGACGTCTCTTACGACAACGATTAATAGTCAATTATTCATTTATTATATATATATATATATATATTAACTATATATTATAAATAAACTTTTTGATGAATGTAGGTGAATACATTTTTTATTATTATCTTATATACCATTAATTGTTATGTGCCTATGTGTTGCATTATTCTAGAATGCGTTATTCTTCTATCATTTTTATATTTACAAAAGATGATATCTTCAGTTAAAATCTTGAAAGTGTCACTAGATTGTGTCATTCTTTTATACTTTTATATATACAAAAGATGATAACCTCAGATAAAATCTTGAAAGTTTTGATGATGTTCTTAAAGGTTGAGATAAGTTAAAAGTTAAAAATAAAAAATTATGTGTATTATTTGTAGAAGTTTAATTGTGATGTAATTCTTATTGAAAAAGTGAATTTGATCGATTATAAGATTGTTCAAAGAAGTGATAAATTTGTTGAAGAACCATAGTCATGTATAAAATGATAAATAAATGTATTTCCCTGTGAAACAAAAATGTAATTATACACACACAATAATATTTAATTACAAAAGTCATTTTAATTAAAAACTTCTACAAAAATGTAATTATAATTTCAATAATTACTTACCATAATCTACTTCCAACAAAAAGATTTTGAGCATAGCCCGAGTACAAATACTAGTTGGGTGAAAAGTAAAGATATAACTAATAAAAGGGTAATTATTGTTACTCAAACTATGAAAATAAAAAATAAATATATTAAAAAAATATGTGAATGTTATGTTTCACAAAATTAGTTAACAAATTAGCTTATAGTTAATAACCAAAAGATATTAATCTATTTTACTGAATTATAAGTGTTTGTTATAATTATTTATTCAAGTATCTAAAAATTATGAAATGATTGAAATGATCATATTTGTGTGATATTTTTATATATATTTTAATTTTATTTTATTCATAAGAATATATAACAGGTATTTATAATTTAAGTTTATAATTAATTTCAAACACTTGTAATTTTTATTTAAAAATAAATTATTATTTACTTTAAATTAATATATTTTTTTATATATTATATTCATCTTACATTTTATCCAAAAATATTTTCAGTCAAATTTAAAATAAAATAAAAATAACATATTTTAAAGCAAAAAAAAAGAATTTCATTAAGTTAATGGGTGTAATAGTTAAAATATCTTAAAGTATAATATTCAAAATATTGTAAAATAATTTAATATTAAAATATTAAAATAAAAAACCTTAGCAAAACTAGCTGACTTTCCAAAATAAAATATAATTGATTTTTCTCTCTCATTTCCCAAATAAACTTATAAATCGACACTCTACTTCCTTGAGTTTTGAATATAACCAATAAAATTTTTTTATCTTTTAATCTCAAATATAAATAAATCTTAATTACTTATATCTTATTTAATGATTTTTTTTTAAAAATATTTATTTTTAATTAAAAATAACATAATTTAATGAAATTAATTAATTTTTTAATATATATATATATATATATATATATATATATATATATATATATATATATATATATATATATATATATATATTACCATCAAGACAAGAGGAAATATGTTCTTTTAAGTCTTAACTGTCATAATTAAGACCTTGGGGGAACCCAATCCGGGATGCAAACTTTAAGACGATAATCAATCAATTTTTGTCTAGTAATTAGTGAGATAATGACCTAACATAGAGATTTTCATTTTCCAAGAAATTTAAAGGGTGACGAAATGTCGAAACCTTACACACCAATTTGCTGTACTTTATAGCTTTCTGAAATCTGGCTAGCATTGAATGAAGCTCTGTGCCAAATTCACAATCGTATTGGCCGTTTGTGTTTCCGAAAACGTGCAACAGGCCTTCGTATTGTCAATAAAATTTGGCATTCAACATTAAAGAGGGGAAAAAAACTTATTTTTACTTCTTAGGTGTTTGAATTGAAATTAAAAATATCATGAGTGTTTTAATATAAATTTAATGGATAAAAATAAAAGTAAAAATTTTAATCCTTTCACAAAATTACTTTTTTCTCAAATTTTTTTTTTACATGAAAACCAAATATACAAAGTCTTTTCTAATTACTCCTACTTTTATGAAGTAGTACATGATTAAAATTAATTTTAAATATCTTGATAAGTCATAACATTTTATTTTCTTACTAATCAAACAAAAAAAATGTTAAATATTCTCAATTGTAACACATGTCAATGCCCACATTAACACCATATAAGTGTCCATTAATGATATTGGTTTTTTTTTTAACAGCATAGACTAAAAGAAATATGAAAGTGTTGGTATAAGAACTAAAAATTATGATTTTTATGTCCAGGCATTAAAAGATAAAGTTTTTGTAATTATAAAAATTAAATAAGTAATTTTTTTAGGTTAAATATCATTTTTGATCTTTTATGTTTTAGTATTTTTTTTAGTTTTAGAATATTAAGTTTTAAAAGTTTTATTTATTTATATTTATGAAAGATTTTATTCTGATCTTTTTTTCTGCTGAAACCTTAAATATGTCAATTGAAAAAATGTGACATGCCCATTAATACTAATTGGGATGTTGATGTTTTGTAACAATAGAGACTAAATCAAACTTGAAATTGTTTGTGTAAGAACTAAAAATTATGATTTTTATGTCAAGTCACTAAAAGATAAAGTTTGTGTAACTATAGAAATTAAATAAGTAATTTTTTTTAAGCTAAATGTTATTTTTGATCGTTTATGTTTTAGTATTTTTTTAGTTTTAATATATTAAATTTTAAAAGTTTTATTCTAGTCATTTATGTTTTTGAAGGATTTTATTTTGATCCTTTTTTTTGCTTAAACATTAAATATATCAATAGAAAAATGATTAAGATGATGATGTGATAAAGTTAATTGAAACATCGTCATTTTAAATTATTACATTTTTATCCTTTATGTTTTTTTAAATGATTTTATTTTGATAATTTTAGTTTTTTAGATGGTTTCATTCTGGTCCATTAAGTTTACAACATATATACATTTTGGTCCTAACAATTATATATAATATTAGAGTTTAATGAATGTAATTGAAGACATCCTACCAAAATTGTTTTTAGTTAGATGTGTTGAATGCTCTAATGTATTTATTGTTTATAATTTTTTTTACTATTACTAAATGACTTATGTGCATATGTACATGTAAAATCATTTTGAAGATAGAGATATTAATCACGTCCATACATACATATAAGTAAGTCAATGCTAAAAAAAAATGAAAACAGTAAATACAATATCCAACGCAAAAGCAAACCTAGTAAATTATGTCGTGTTACAACAAATTTAGTCTCTAATCACTTCTTCATCTTTAGGTAAGACACTACCTTTTCCTGGTAGGATATGTGGCTTTGGCAGTCATATACAACATTTGCTTATGAAAGTACTTTTTAAGTTATTGTATAGGTGTCTATAACAAAATCTTTGTGACAACTTTGATAAAATGTCTTAATTACATTTATTAGACCATCACACCTAAATGTATCATTTTGCAAACTTAATGAATTCAAATGAAACCTTTTAAAAACTTACACCAAAATGAATCATTTAAAAACATAAAACATCAAATATTCAAAATGGAACCATTTAAAACATAGGAATTTTTAAAATTTAATGTATCAAAACAAAAATACCCTGAAACACCAAAAGTAACATGTAACATTTAACATTCTTTCTAAAACAAAATTAATTGTGATACTTTAATAAATTATTTTAAATCCTAAAGAATTCAAAAATAAATTTCAAATGAAATCATAATTTTTTTGATAAAATATTTTTGTTTCTTTAGAAAGGTATACTGTTGAAGTTCGTTTTAAATCTAGTAAACCTTAAAATTACAAATGATTATTCTTACTTTTATTCTCCTACACGCGCAAAAAAACTTCGAAAAAAGTGAATTTGATTATTTTCAAGGAATCGTACGAGAGAGATTAGATTGAAGTTGAAATGAAGGCGTGAACACGCGACAGATATCATCATTTTTAACATCTTTTAAGATTTTTATTCTGATAAAGATAGTGATCTATCTATATGTTCATGTCCTTCCTCAACCTGGACGAATGGTTTGCTTATTGCAACACCATGTTAACGGTCTCATATTCGAGACATGACAGGTTCAAATCCAAGACCAAACCAACATGACAGGTTCATTTTTTATTTAAAAATAATTTTATTTGCAATGTAAGAAAAATATAGAGATTAGAGTGATTTTCAAGCCCCTCTGATGGTGACCTATGCTATGGATGAGGCTTTCACTTTCCAAAACTAAATTTCCTCTGCTGAAGTATCAAACCAGCAGTCTATTTCTATCATTTTTTTTTTGTCAAAGATTCATTAATTAAACATGCCCATATAAACGGTGCCAATTTTGTATACCACTGATTCTGTTTCTGTCCGTCCTTTTCTGTTTTTCTTTTGTCTTTATGAAAGCCATTGCCCATTGGGCTTACATTTGGGGCCGAATGGAGCAACAGCTCACTATAAATTAAAACCACTATTTTATTATTTAGAAAAATAATTGCTATGGACTAAAAGAATAATCAATTAATCACTTATTTTTGTTAATTTTCTTTAAAAAATTTAACAAAATAATTTATTATTTCTTAAGTGATCTCAACCGAACATTTAATTTTATTACTCTTTACAAATTAATTCTTTTTCCTTCGTTTAGTGAGCTTGATTAATTTCGGTTTAAATTATTTCTTAAACATATATTGAACACTGAACATTTATATAATAAATTTCAATCTTTATTTTTAAACGTGAAAATATTTCTTATTATACTCCACTTTATTTTATGAAACATTATTTCACCATCATTTAACATTTATTTTATATTTTAAAAAATTAAAATTATTAGTTGTTCAAATTTCTTTTTATGTTGAGTTTTTCTTCAAATTTCAGCTCTAGATACTTTTATTTTTTCATCTCAGATTTAAGTCACTTTTTTTTTCTTGAACCAATTTGTTTTTTCTGACTTTAAATGTTTTGTTTTCTCCTAAATTTAAATTATATATTTTTTGCAATTAAATGAGATTATGAGACTCATTAAATAAAGATCTTTTGAGGATGATCTACTAACAAAGGCCCTTTTTTTTGTAACAATTTCCTTTTGGATTTTTATTGTATTTTTTTTAAATGGAGATTGTAATAACTTTAGGGGGTAGAGATAGAACTAAATGAAGTCAAATTAAACTTTGCTTAAGCTTTACTTGATTTGTTTTAATTTTTGATAATTTAGAAAATAATAATTTAAATTCAGTTTAGAGCTAGAGATAGAAGAAACTAGATGGAAAGGGATAAATAATTAAGAATATCAACTATTTTTGATAAATATAAAACAAATGTAATTTGAAATAGTTCAGAAAGAAGAAAAAGTTGCAAAAGAAAAAAGATTTCAGGAGCAGAAGCAGAGATAAGACAAAAGGGACAATTGTGTGAACGGTACAGCTAACACATAGTTTGACCAAGTTTTAATAATTTCCAACAACTATAATCGACTAGTTTAAATTACTTGAACTCCATAAAACCACAGTCATTTGAAAAAAATTATTACAAGGAAGGAAAACAACTTAGTTGGGGTAAACCTAAAACAAATGTGCTTCTAGAGAACAAAATTTGCTTTTGAATAGAGTCTTCCATGTGAAAACACTCTAGTTTTGTGTCCACTATTTCTTCATCTTGAAGAATGCTGATAAATCTCTTTATTACTGTATGTATTCACTAACTAGGTGATTAGAAGGAGAGTTGAAGTTCTGTACAGTAAACATTGAAAATCTGAGTGAGGAAACTCAAAAGATCAATCAAGGCACTGGTGTTTTGGATTACGTTTGTAATCACAATTGTGTTAGTTATAAAGTGGTAAATGTTGAGTTGTGGGTTTAAGCTCTAAGAGACTTGTGAAAGAATACTTGAGTTGTCTACAATATATGGTAAGAATATAGGTGTTGAGAGCCTACAAAAATGAAAATAGCGGTGGTGAAAATACTGGTTGAAAAGTCTGTAGAGGCTTGGGAAAATAATTAATACTTGGCTGTGTATACTGGAATAGGTTAGAATACAAAAGCTTGAAAAGGCTTTGGAAATAATACTAGTGTTGAGAGCCAACAAAGATGAGAATAGTGGTGATGAATTGCAAAGGTGAGAATACTGGTTGAAAAGCCCGCAGAGGCTTGCGAAAAAAATACTTGGTTGTATATACTTGAATAGATGAGAATACTGAAGCAGCATGAAGAGGCTTTGGAAATAGTACTTTGTGTTGTTTAGACTGTTGTTAGCGCTAAAAATGCTTGCTATTGAAGCTAGCCATTTATCATCAGCTAATGACTAATTCAGTCAATGATTGTCGATTAATGCGGCTCAATCTAAATGAATTCTACCTTGCCCTAGTGTTAAAAATGACCAATGACTAAAATAGTTGTTTTTGACAACTAACAACTAAATAACTATTTCTAACTGCTATCTAGATTGAGAAGCAGCTTAGAATCAAACCTTCTTCAGGGAAGACCAAGCTAGAGTGAAGATTTGAACGTAGAAGATAGTTACAAGTGATTTTCAAAGGCTGGATGCATATGGAGCCTTGATTTGCCAAAAAAGAAAGAGAAATGAGCAATGGAAGTTAACAACTATTTTTCTACAAGTAAAATGAAGTAATTAGAGGTAATGGAAAATGCTCAAGGACAATTACAATTTTCAGGACAACTTCCCATGATGGAAACACACACCTATAACTGCCACACGTAGGTGGTTAGTAGAAACGGTTGGCATGCCTTGAAAATGACTAATGCTCCACTACTGTAAAAGCTGTTATCCACGACGTGCGTTCAACAACGGTTAATTCAAAAACGTCGTTGTTAAACGTGTAATGGCATTATTGTAAATATGGTTATCATTTTAAAGTCGGTTTTTTAAAACCATTTTTGAATAATGTAAAACAAAAGCGGTTTTTATGAAACTGTCTTTGTTTGAGGAAAAATTTGAATTTTTTAAAAAATTTCAAAGCCTCATTTCGCGTGTTTTGCTGTTCTCAATGCACCGCGCTCTCTCTCTTCAGCACGCGCACTATGAATGTGAGCAGTCTGTCTGTCTCTTCAGCACCGCTCTCTCTCTCTCTATTCCCAAACCTTATCTCTTCATTTCTCATTAACCCCACCAAATTATCATGGCAACCAAATTATCATCCTGAAAGGGTAAAAAGCCTGCGAGGAGAACGTAGAGGATTACACCACATGACCATATGTCAGCCTTGGCACCGTCATAGCCTTTTTTCGCTATCACTTCAGGTGACGCAGGCATGCCGCACGTGGTGTGTAACAGCCCGTCCTCCTTGAGGTGTTCGGAGAAAGCGGTGAGTCCGAAGTCGGAGACTTTGAGGTTGTCGTGTTCGTCCAGGAGGAGGTTTTCCGGCTTGAGGTCGCGGTGGTAGACGCCACGACTGTGGCAGAAGTCGACGGCGGAGATTAACGGCTGGAAGTAAAGTCTTGCCACGTCCTCCTTTAAGCGGCCTTTAGAGACCTTGTTGAAGAGCTCTCCGCCGCGGACGAGTTCCATGGCAATATAGATCTTGGACTTGCTGGCCATGACTTCGTGGAGTTCGACGATGTTTTGGTGCTTCACCATCTTCATCACCGAGATCTCCTTCTTCACCTGCTCCATCATTCCGACCTTTATCACCTTTTCTTTTCCCACCACCTTCATGGCCACGTGTTGCCCTGTTTTCATTAGATATTCACATTATCTAACTTTGCTTTATAATCTCTTGTTACTGCAGATGATTCCTGTAGCTGCTAATGATGTTGCATTCTCCACTCATTCAGTCATAGTACATCTAATTATATTGTCCCAAATTGCAATGTTTGAAGTAAGTGTTACCCACTCATCCACCGATTTCATTTGTCTGTATATGTGCACACAATAAAAAGGTGAAGAGACCATTTTAAACTACAACTTCAATTTGTAAGCATGAAGCAGGAAATGGAGAAGAGAAAGCAAGGGAAAAGTGAAGGAAATGAAAAACAAAAATGGGTGCATGATGCATCTCTGGATTATAAGGGCAGAGTTCCCATCCGTGCTTCCACCGGTACACGGCTTCGCCTTTTGTCATTGGTAAAATACTTATTTATGTATTTTTTTATCAAAAAATATTAATTTATTAATTTTTGTAGAAATATCAATCGGGAGAGATTCAAATTCGTAAACTCTCTTCTCTCTTCTTTCTTTCTCCTTCTGTAACCATCATATCAATCTAATATCTCCGTTATATATATATATATATATATATATATATATATATATATATATATATATATATATATATATATATATATATATATGTGTTTAATTTGAGCATAACTTGGTGATTCTATTTCAATTTGGAACAGCAATTGAATTTAGTGAGAGGATAACCCACTTTGGGATATCCAGTAATCTTATAATGTATCCGACTAGAGTGATGCATGAAGACCTAAAAACAACAACCAATAATGTAAACTGCTGGAAAGGAGCGACAACCTTGTTGCCTCTAATTGGGGGATTTGTTGGTGATGCCTACACAGGTCAATTTCATATTGTCCTCTTTTCTTCCCTATTCATCTTACTTTTTGTCAATGTTACATATGTGGTTTTACATGCAACTTCATAACGAGTGCTTTTACACTTCATATATACTGCATATCTTTGACATATCTCAGGCCACATAACAAATTTCAATTTCTTTGTTTATAAAAATTAAATGCAAGCTCTGATATACAGTGGCGGATCAACTTGACCAAAAAATGTTTAAGGGACCCAATTATAATTATGATTATATCATATAAATTAAATGTGATTGTTTTTATAATATAATTTATTGTGGATGATGTTAAGTATTAAATTATATTATTCAAGTATTAACGATTTTTTAATCATTTGTCTTTTATGGTATGAAAATATTTGTTTTTCTGCTATATTAATGACACTCAGTTTTTTTACGATTATTATACCTTTATTTGCTATTGAAAAAAAAAATATAAAAATACTTCTTTTTTTAAAAAAAAATGTAATATAAATCAATTTTTTTTTACAAAAAAAAATAAATTTGAATGAGGATACATGAAATAATTAATTTTTTCTACGGATTTTTAAATAAATATAAGAAAATAAACATTTCTTTTCCAAATTGATAACACAATTTGTAGAAATTTTTTGTAAAGAAAATTCGAAAGATCTCAAAATTCATGAAAACATTATCATAAAAAGTCCACAAAGAAAATTCAAGTCATTGTTTTTCGTTAGCAATAAAATAATATAAAAGACATTGTAATAAATAATGATGAATTTAAAAAATAAAATAAAAATAGTTTTGGAGCAGATCAATTTGATGATGACCACTTTGAAGAAATAAAGATGTCTTTCTTCAACTAGTGGACCTTTACACTCAGCGTTGCATGGCTGCTAGCGACAACAGTGGTTGTTTATGCTGAGGACTTCGTTAGCTGGGGAGTTGCTTGTCTTATCCTCACTATTTTTATGGCTCTAAATATCATTGCTTTCTATCTGGGTAAGCCTTTTTACAGGTACAGGAGACTACAAGGAAACCCTTTTATGCCAATTCTACAAGTCCTAATTGCAGCCATAAGAAAAAGGAATTTGCTTTGTCCTTCAAATCCTGCTTCAATGTCAGAGAATTTCCAAGGAAGGCTTCTAAGCCATACTAGTAGGCTCAGGTACATTACTTTTTTAGATATACATGCATAGAGTATGTTGTTATAATTCTGAATTATATTGTTAATTTAGCGAGTTCGAACAAAGATTACTTTCATTAAAAAATATGTGATCTGGATTAAAAAAATAGTTTGGTTTTTTAGAAGAAAATATATTGGTTTTTGTAAATTTTCAAAATCCAATTTTAGTTCTTCTAACATTTTTTTCTTTGAATTTTCATCTCTTTGATTTACAATATTTAAAGTGTGCCAAAAAGGAGACAGGAATATTTTTTTTATATATAGGAATATGAAATATAGTTAGTTTTTAGACTTATAGATTAAAAAGTAATACCTAAGTAAAACTGTTGGCATGACAAAAGAATGTAAATTAAGTTATTATTGTGGTAGTATATAATATTTTGTGTTTAAAATAGTTGAAGAAAGTTAACTTTAATTAATTCAATTAATGAATAGGTTTCTAGACAATGCTGCAATAGTTGAAGAAAATAATATTGAGCAGAAAGATAGTCAATGGCGATCAGCAACAGTGACAGAAAGATAGTCAATGGCGATCAGCAACAGAAAGATAGTTTAATTAACGATTTATAAATACTTACTTCCTACCCAATATAATTTTCGACAGATTAAAATATGTAGAGGATAGTGGTGCTGGTGCATACTGCAGTGACGTGTTTACAAAAATACAGGTACTTACATACAGATGAAACATTATTATATAATGGAGTGATCATGCATCATCAATTGTGGAAATATATATATTATCATCAACAAGCAATTATATGAGTTGCAGCTTGGATGCTTGCAACATCAATTTTGGTTACGTAAGTGTGGAACAAAAAGAAGAGAACATGGTTATAATTAAGCACATCTCCTAATCATGGAACTCTTGCAGGCAAATTAATCAATATGCTACTTGCATCCTTGATATATATATATAGCCAATGGCAATATATAAGTCCTCAAATAAACAGTAGAACTGAAGATGTATGTGATCACTAAACTTATTGTTCGGTTGGTCCAAAGCTCTTCCAAATGGTAACTAAACTTATCAAAGCTTAAGATTATGTTGTTTGACAATCATGCATGTACGAGTTCAAGTTTATGTAACCCTTTTATTTTTGTTTTGGCTTTGCTGATTTGCAGTAAGAAGGCGATCAAACGAGCCTCGTGCCGGCTCAGGCTACTCAAGAACAAGAGGCAGGCAATAGCAAGGCAACTGAGAAAGGACTTGGCTAAGCTAATACAAAGTGGCCATGAAGAAACTGCATTTAACCGGATTTGTTTGTTAATGCCACATACTCATTTGTTAACCACTGCTTGCATGACTATATTCTTTGAAACTGATTAATTTGTCGTTATCAATTAGTTTAAGAGCTTATAGAAATTAGTTGGGCATATAATATGTCATTTTGTTTTTCATATTGCTGCCTAACCCTGCTTTGTTATTACCGCACCACTACTATATTAAATTTGAAATGACTTCCAAGTTTTATAAAGACTTAGGAAACCATACCCTGATTGCCTCGAATGTGTAGAATGTCTAGCATTCTACATCGGTTATTAGAACGACCGATGTTGAATGCTTCATCGTGGGATAGGAATTTACGACGGTTCAATATACACCCGATGTAGAATGTCAGATTTCTACATCGATCACTCAACCGTCGTTGTGTTTCAACGACACCGTGTTACAACGACGCGTGATAACCGATGTAGAAAGGCGTCGATAACCGATGTAAAAAGTTTATTTTCTAGTAGTGCTCGTAACTATTAAAAAAAATTATAAATAAGAGAAAATAACATGTAATGAAGGTCTCCAACCAAATTAATCAAATTTATTTTTCCCTCTCATTTATCTTTTATCTATCGATTTATTTACAATTTTCTTTAACATTTTGCTTTACCACTTTATTTCAGCCATTTACAACTTTCCTTACCCCAATTTCCATAGGGATAACACTATATAGAAACTTCAATTCAATCAATGCCATAAACTCTTTGGAGTGGACTAGAAACTCATTTGAGGAATATAATCCCTTCTGAAGTTAGTAGCCTAAAAGGACATCATCTCGTTTGTAATTATCGAACACAACAACTGATCAGTCGCAAGTTTCATAGCAACATCTACAAAGGCTTGAGAAGAATACTAATGTGAAAGCTCGTGGAGACTTGAAGAAAAGGAATAACCATGTAGTTGATGTGTTTAGTTGCTTATTTGTTTGCATTGAAGTTTACTACTTAATATTTGGTTTTTGTTTTAAAGAAACTTAATCTAACTAAGATTATTGTATGAATTAGTGACTTAAATATGTTTTAGTCTCTTAAATTTGAGGTATTTTTTATTTTGATCTTCTAATTAAAAAATTGTTCTTTTTAGTCCATCAACTTCACTTTAAGAAAAAATATGACATTTTTTGAATGATTTGGGTATCCTTCAACTGTAAGTCAATGACTAATTTTACAAGATATTGAAATTTATCTAAAGAGTTGATATCTTTTAATAAATATTTTTACAAGAATTAAAGCAAAATAATAAAAACTAGAATGCCTTTTGTTGCTATCTTTTTTGGTTGAATGATATTTCTTGGCTTGATGTGAGCTGATTTTCACCAGAGGTGTCAACTTAAATAGGATTTCTTTTGTAAATCTTTTTGCAACAGTCATCTTTTTTGGTTAAAAATAAATTATGTTGATCTTATATGAGCTTGAGGCTACAGTATTTGTGTGATCGGTTGCAGCGGATAATAATACTTTTGTCCGAAGTGATGGGAAAATAATCACATTGAATACTCTAACTCTGCCTAGCTAGTAGCAAGATGCACTCCGAACAAAAAGAACAAGAAAAGGCTTTTTATTTTTAATAAATTTTATCCTCAATAAAATAATTTGGAACATTTTAACCCAACCCTTAAAAAAATTTTAAATTGTGCCCTCGATCAAATTATTTCTAGCATAATTGTAATTTTTATCTCCAACTTTTTATTTTTGGACAAATTTACACCCAACTTTTTTATTTTTTTTTGAATTTTATCCCTAATTTTTTTATTTTTTTGA